>NC_138771.1:481455813-481735813 GCF_965119305.1 Pelophylax lessonae | reverse complement strand
AGTGCTGTCTACTTTGCAGAGACCGATGACCCAGATTCTCTCTTCACCAGCATCCCGGATGCCTTCTGGTGGGCTGTGGTCTCTATGACCACAGTGGGCTATGGTGACATGTATCCCCTGACTATTGGCGGCAAAATAGTAGGGTCTCTGTGTGCCATAGCGGGTGTGCTAACCATTGCCCTCCCAGTCCCTGTCATTGTCTCCAATTTTAACTACTTCTACCACAGGGAGACCGACCATGAAGAGCAGTCCCAGTACACCCATGTCACCTGTGGACAGCAGCCTTCTTCTTTTGGAGATCTAAAAAAGAGTGACAGCAAACAATCCTTTAATAAATCAGAGTACATAGAGTCAGAAGACCTAGAGGATGCCAGGTTTCCTCACTTAACCACCAACCAACACTATGCCGAACAAAAAAAGTTAACTGAGGTATGACCTCTTTGGTAAGTTCCTCCGTAAAAGCTAAAAGGTCTTGATGTTAACGACCTCATTAATAGTGCTGGCCATGTAGAACAGGGTCATCAATGCACTGTGGATAGTTAGGCATTTACAGTAGAGAATGAAAATCCTAGGTGTCTTAGAATTACTATATTGCTAGTGTTTAACCAACTGTGAAGATCGCTGGGTTCGAAAGAAAAAAAAATAAGTTGGTACATCATCTATGGCTCTGCGCATGGTGAAGGTGACTTTGTAACCTAGTTCAAACAATTACCTCCAAGCAAATGCCTCCTTTGCGTGGTCTGTAAGTAGCTTCTTGTGAGGACTATTTATCCGACAATGTGTTTCCATCAGTGTTTCCCAAGGATTATTACACCACGCAGTAGCTGGGAAATGCCATCCTGTAGGAATCACACACTAGCACATTATTAACATGGCATAAGCTGCTACGGATAGATTTTTGCAACCGTGCCATTCAATGACAAGAACTGAATAACACAGTGTTCTTTGGGGACTTAGAGGAGACACAAGGGCTGCGGAAGACCAGCTGTTGTGGAGCGGTGACGAAAAGTTAAGAACGCATTTCCTATTTTCATTTTTTTTTATTTTATTTTTTATTTTTGGCTTAGCCCAGCTTTTGATCTGCCATTTACCCTTATTTGCACAAACAAGGGAAATAAAAATTCCGATTGTCTCTGAGATGGAAAGATATTATCATAACAAAGCCAATACAAGGGGAAACTGAAGATTCCCAATTTTGACTGAGCAACTGGTTCCTGTTTTGTCACCTCTGTGTATGAACATCTGCAGTTTTTGCACGTTCTCTTAATTTGTTTACATCATTGCCATGCGTGGCATTTTTATTTCTTTTTTAAACCCTTTGGCTGCTAGGGATTCCTGCAAAATCATCCTCTTGGAAAAAAGGGTTCATTTTTTTTTTTTTTTTTTTTTTTTATAATTTAATTTAACCAAATATTTTCCTTATCTGTAAGTGCCTTCATGTGTAGGGTCAAAATTTTGGGTTGTGTATATATATATATATATTTTTTTTTTTTTGCATTGACACTTTTGACCAGATTATTAAAATATATCAGTGGTGAAGATAAACCTTTATTAAAGGGTCAGAGGTTATCAGGCTGGAAATGAAATCATACTGTGCTTTCAGTGGATTATGTTGCATGAATGTTATAGTAGCCATACATGCACTTAAATATATTATTTTTCATTATTGGCTGTCTATAGGCTTCGGTTATTTGATTGCCCTATTGAGTCATTGCTTTAATTCCAGTAGTGTACAGGCTACCTTGTCAATAAGTGTTGTAGTGTTTTGTACCAGCTGACATTGCACAGCACCAAGGCACTACATTCACACAAAGGCTTCTCAGGGGTTATGAGATCAGATTCGATTCTCCCAAAAATACTACCGGTCTGACAGCAGCACATTCTACCCAATTGAGTTTAATCATCTGCATTTCGCATTGAGTTCCATCATCTGCTTCAATGAATCATTTTCATGCTGTTATTTTCATTGTACGATCACCAGCATAAATTGCTCTTGTGTGACCTTGCCATCAAAAATGCCGTCATCAAAATCTCAAATTCCTTGTGATGTTCATGCAATGTTCTTATCATTTAAAAAGTCATTCTTAGTGTTTTTTAATCTGGAGCTTTCATTAAAACAATACCTGGTGGTCCTGCTATGGAGGTCTAGGTTTAGGCACTTCCTGTTAAAAGGTGACAACCCTCTGTTCTTGTTTCCCAGTTGTGCTCCTGCGTTGTCACCCTGTCACACAGGTTTCCAATGCAGAATTCAAGTGGCTGTTTCAACAAACATTATGCAGGCAATGGTCCACTGTTGTCACCATCAGGAAACCTGATGAGAAATGGCTGCAAAAGGTCTGCAGCACTAAGATGCAAGAAAGGATGAAAGAAGGTGAAAGGATTTTTTAATTGCATTTTTTATGCAGTGTTTTACAAACTATGGCTTTCACTTGGGATTTGCATCTACCTTGAAAGTGGTATTAAGACTAAAAAGCAAGCATTTATTATAATTCTTAGATGTGATGGCTGCATTCGTTGTCTTTTTTAGGTTTTCTGTCCGTTATTTTCACCTGGTGATCAGGGTTGCCAACCTCCCCATGCATTTTTTACTGACAAAACATGGAAAAATTACTGACAGAGCAATTTTTATTACGGACAACCTGAAAACTCACAGAACTTCTATTTAAAACTAACATAATCAATATTTAAACAGTATAAACATGATATGCAAACACTGACAATACCTATAACAAGTAATTTGCCTGATTTATACGTAAAGCAAATACTGTAGCTGCTGACTTATACTATTAGGGCACTTACCTGTCTAGGGATCCCTTGGTGTCCTCACCCAAGCCGATTCTTGAATTGGCTCTCGGGTTCTGGGGCCGCCATCTTGAGTAGGGGAAACCGGCAGTGAATTCTTCCGGCTTCACAGCTGGTTTCCTACTGCGCATGCGCAAATCGCACTGCACTTTCTCAATAAGCCAGCTGCAGCAAGGGCCGAACTTCTGGCTGAGTTCGCTGTGGCAAACTAGACCTGTCAAATCAGGTACCCACTGGTACCTGGAGGCAGAGAAACAGAGCTTCCCCCTTTGTTTCACTTTAAAAAGTCAACACAGCATGACAAATTATCAGCTCAATATTTACTGACAGTTGTATAAAAATCACTGATTTTTACAAACTATCTGTAACTTTACTGATGGTTGGCAACCCTGCTGGTGATCTGGCCAGGAGGTGTTATTCAAAAGAATTTTGAATTCTTTCAGATGTAGCAGTTAGAGGTTTAAGACAAATCATTCACCAATAACAGGGGTGTTTAGTCCCCGTTCACACTAAGGCGACCTGTGAGGCGACCTGGTCGCCTCACAGGTCGTCGTAGGTCGCCTTCCATAGAGAAGCTGCGGACCCGTTCTAATAGGAGCGACACAAGTCGCTCCGACTTAGAAAAAGGGTCCGGAGCTTCTTTGGGGCGACCAGGAGGCGACCGCCATAGACTTCAATGTTATGAAGTCCGTGGCGGCCGCTCCGAGGTCGCGGTGCGAAGTAGCGTCGCGGTAGTGTGAATGGGGGCTTACAATGATCATGTTTTATTTACACCTTTTATTTATTTATGTTAAACCTTTATCACAAAAGGAACAAAACTGTTGCTATACCTGCTTACATAGTTACACAATTACATAGGTTGAAAAAAAAACACAAGTTCATCCAGTTCAACCAATAGAAAGGGGGTATATTCCTATATATACAATCCTGTACCCACAGAGGAAGGCAAAAAACACCAATAAAGCACAATCCAATTTGATCCAAAATTCATTCCTGATCCAACAAAGAGGCAATCAAATGTTCCCTGGATCAACTTTATCTATAAACATTAGTATCCAGTTATATTGATTGTATCTAGGAAAGAATCCTAAAGTATTATATGGAGCTTGTTATCCTAAAGTATTAGATGGAGATTGTTATCCCAAAGTATTAGCTGGAGATTGTTATCCCAAAGTATTAGCTGGAGATTGTTATTCCAAAGTATTAGCTGGAGCGTGTTATCCCAAAGTATTAGCTGGAGATTGTTATCCCAAAGTATTAGCTGGAGATTGTTATCCCAAAGTATTAGCTGGAGATTGTTATCCCAAAGTATTAGATGGAGCGTGTTATCCCAAAGTATTAGATGGAGCGTGTTATCCCAAAGTATTAGATGGATATTGTTATCCCAAAGTATTAGATGGATATTGTTATCCTAAATTATTAGATGGAGATTGTTATCCCAAAGTATTAGATGGAGATTGTTATCCCAAAGTATTAGATGGAGATTGTTATCCCAAAGTATTAGATGGAGATTGTTATCCTAAAGTATTAGATGGAGATTGTTATCCCAAAGTATTAGATGGAGATTGTTATCCCAAAGTATTAACTGGAGATTGTTATCCCAAAGTATTAGATGGAGATTGTTATCCCAAAGTAGTAGATGGAGCTTGTTATCCTAAAGTATTAGATGGAGCTTGTTATCCTAAAGTATTAGATGGAGCGTGTTATCCCAAAGTATTAGATGGAGATTGTTATCCCAAAGTAGTAGATGGAGCTTGTTATCCTAAAGTATTAGATGGAGCTTGTTATCCTAAAGTATTAGATGGAGCGTGTTATCCCAAAGTATTAGATGGAGATTGTTATCCCAAATTAGTAGATGGAGATTGTTATCCCAAAGTATTAGATGGAGATTGTTATCCTAAAGTATTAGCTGGATATTGTTATCCCAAAGTATTAGATGGAGCTTGTTATCCCAAAGTATTAGATGGAGATTGTTATCCTAAAGTATTAGATGGAGATTGTTATCCTAAAGTATTAGATGGAGATTGTTATCCCAAAGTAGTAGATGGAGCTTGTTATCCTAAAGTATTAGATGGAGCTTGTTATCCTAAAGTATTAGATGGAGCGTGTTATCCCAAAGTATTAGATGGAGATTGTTATCCCAAAGTAGTAGATGGAGCTTGTTATCCTAAAGTATTAGATGGAGCTTGTTATCCTAAAGTATTAGATGGAGCGTGTTATCCCAAAGTATTAGATGGAGATTGTTATCCCAAATTAGTAGATGGAGATTGTTATCCCAAAGTATTAGATGGAGATTGTTATCCTAAAGTATTAGCTGGATATTGTTATCCCAAAGTATTAGATGGAGCTTGTTATCCCAAAGTATTAGATGGAGATTGTTATCCTAAAGTATTAGATGGAGATTGTTATCCTAAAGTATTAGATGGAGATTGTTATCCCAAAGTATTAGATGGAGCGTGTTATCCCAAAGTATTAGCTGGAGATTGTTATCCCAAAGTATTCGATGGAGATTGTTATCCTAAAGTATTAGATGGAGATTGTTATCCTAAAGTATTAGATGGAGATTGTTATCCTAAAGTATTAGATGGAGCGTGTTATCCCAAAGTATTAGATGGAGATTGTTATCCCAAAGTAGTAGATGGAGCTTGTTATCCCAAAGTATAAGATGGAGATTGTTATCCCAAAGTATTAGATGGAGATTGTTATCCCAAAGTAGTAGATGGAGCGTGTTATCCCAAAGTAGTAGATGGAGCTTGTTATCCTAAAGTATTAGATGGAGATTGTTATCCCAAAGTATTAGATGGAGATTGTTATCCCAAAGTATTCGATGGAGCTTGTTATCCCAAAATATTAGATATAGATTGTTAATGTATTTAAATCAGTTAGTATATCTTAGACTAACCTCCCCCTAAACCAGTGATGGCAAACCTTGGCACCCCAGATGTTTTGAAACTACATTTCCCATGATGCTCATGCACTCTGCAGTGTAGTTGAGCATCATGGGAAATTTAGTTCCAAAACATCTGTGGTGCCAAGGTTTCGCCATCACTGCCCTAGACTGACAATTCTGCTGTCCAGAGGTGTCCCTGTGCTGATTGATCCAGAGTGGGGTTCCTCTAATACAGGAGGTGTGTTACTGGCTGAATCACTGCGCCAATCCAGATGGAAAAAGCCTAAAAAAGAGAAAATGAATGCAGCCACCACACCTAATGATTGGTAAGCTGCAATATATTATGTTTGGTTTTGGGTTTAATACCACTTTAAAGATCAGCTTCACCTAGAACTAATAATTTCAGTTGTACATGGTTGCTATCAAGGTAAAAAAAAATGGCATCTGATCTGCTCTTAGTTACTGCAGTGGTGAGATCTTGTCTTCAAGATACCCAGTTCCGTCCAATTACTACTGCCATCACAAGGTCAAATGATAATGTCACAGTTTCTTGATGGATTCTGCATAATGTAAAAACAAATCTCTTGGGATTCCTGGATGTACTTGCCTCCTAACTCTTTGAGAATGGAAAGAGGTCAACCCTTTAGTGCAATATATGTAGGTAAAGGACAAAAGGACAAACCCTTACCATGCTCCAGATCATGCATACCATAAAGAATTAAAGTTCTTATAAAGACAAAACTTTTCCTGTGTCCCAGAGACACAGCAGGAAGGTGAGATCTTTCCCAAGCAAATGGATATCCCTCTTGGACAGCTGTCCCATCACTTTTTCTACCAAAGACAGTGGTCACCAGGATGTCTAGTGATGGTGAATCTATGGGTTGACAAGGGCGCATGTTAGTAAAACGGCAACTGTTTGCAATCGCTAAAAATTTGATATGACATTGCATCCACATATGTGAGAATTTGTTGCTTTTGCAGTGAACACAAATGTCATCCAGATCTTCCAATGTCATTGTTGTGACCTGAAGATTAATCTGGGGAGATTTTTTTTTTTTTGTACTTGAAATTTTTTATTGCTTTTTTTTTTAACAAGTTACAAATGAGAATGAGCATAGGATTTTGCATATCTGGTTAAATCAAATACAGGTTAAATCCAATAACATCTACATAGTAGTGGATGTAAGCTTGATTACATTTAATAACTATGCAGTTGAGAAACTAAAAATAAGTCTTCTCTATGACTGTTGTACCCCAGCGGTGGGGGTGTTGAGTGTAATATACAAGAAACATAAAACATAGAACAGTAGGTTAAGATAATTAAAGTATCTCCAGGTATCTGATTCATATGTACTATCCGATGGTCTGACCACGTGATGGTTCCTATGGTCACTCGTGTTACGGGCTGTAAAATAGATTTGTGAACAAGGAAGAGGTCAATTCTGGAATAGGATTTTTGGGCTGCTGAAAAGAATGTATAATCCCTCTCTGTGCCGTGTAGGCAACGCCAGAGGTCATAGAGATTTTCAACATGAATCAGATTGGACAGGGCTGGGGACCTAGGTCTAGTGGTATTGAAGGTGTCCAGAATATCGTCAGCTATATCGTTGAAATCCCCACAGAGGATTATTTGTTCTTTAGGGACTGGTTGTACTTTGGCCATTACAGATTTATAGAAGGACCTGTGTTTTGTGTTGGGAGCATAAATATTGGCAAGAACCAACGGGGAGTTGTTGAAGGAGGCAGAGACAATGAGGTATCTGCCCATGGGTTCAGCTTCCACATGGTGGAGTTGGAACGCAGTTGAACTTCGTATAGCGGTCATTACACCAATTTTTTTTTTATTATTAAAACAAACTAAACCCTATAACAAAAATGTATTAAATTGCAGTTTACCAATTCTTAGATGTGGTGACTGTATTTGATTTCTTTTTTTGGGCCTATTTCTTTTTTTTTTCACCTGGTGATCCAGCCAGTAAAGCCTCATTGACACATGGCGAATTATACTGTACGCCCGTGTTTACCTGCACAGGGATGCACAGGTGTTCCGTACAATGTGACTTCCATGTGGGTGCCGATGCATGTCCCCAAACTCACTCAGTCTGCGTTCGGGGACATGCACCCGCACCCATATTGGGTGTCATATTGGGACACAGCAGCTGTATCCCAATTGACATAGATGGACTGTCTGTCCAGGGATGCAAGGAACACCTGTGCAACCCCATGCAGGTAAAAAGGATAGGCGTGTGTTATAGTATACCCTATGTAAATGAGGCCTGTTGTTTTTCAATTTCCTTGCACAGACCAAGCTGTCCAGACAAAGTAGCAGTCACAGGATTGAGACAAACCATTTAACACTGGCAACGGTGCTCACAATGGTCAGCTTTTATTCAATTATATAAAACTGTTATTCCAAAAGGAACAAACTGTTGCTGTAACTGCTTATAAAGTGTTCGCTGGAGTTTGGCTTCAATTTATTAGTGAAGTCCCTCTAATCTGTTAGTCGAAATTTGGCTAGGACCAGCAGGGACCAGCCAAATTTCCATCAATGTATGGGCAGGGTGGTTCTACAGCAGTTGATCTACCAATCGACTTTTGTATATCCGCCCGTTTTGGGAAATTCCCACTCGATCTGTGCCGCTAGCTATAGTGTGTGTATCAGTGTGCTTTGATAGTGGGGAAGTCTCCCTGCTGTCAGAATACAAATGTAAAGTGGGGGGGATTCTCCCATTCACATCAAGTGTGTGGATGGGGGAATCGAGTCTTATTTTTGTTTAACCCGTTGGTTGATCGAAAAAAGAAAGGAATCATCTATAGGTTCCCTAAAACTACCCTCCCTCTAGTCTGATAATGCTGCTGTCTAAAGGTGTCTGATTTACTACTTCACCCAGCATGCAGACACGCTAAATCTGGCCATACACACATCGGTTTTTGTCAGCCAATGGCTGATCAAAAAAAAAAAAAACTGAACGGATTCCCCCAGCCACACATTCGCAGTGGATAGAGAAATCCTTTCCCCACTGTGTCATTGTATTCTGGCAATCGAGACTCCTACACCATCAGAATACACTGAACAATGCTGTAGCTGATTGACTGCAGCATTGAGTGAAGCAATTTTTTTCCAACAAGTCCGTTCAAGAGCAGTATTAGGCCCCTTTCCCACGGGCTTTCCGATCAGGTCCGCCTGTCAGTTTTTCAGGTGAACCTGATCGGACGCTCCATGCACCTTTATGCACCGGTGACATGTCCGCTGACACCCGCTGCTCTCCGTTCAGATTCTGTCCATGAAATCAAGATGGATGGTAACCCCATTTTCCATCTGTCTGGAGGATCAGATCGGATGAAAATGCACAGGTGGTCCGTTCTTATCCGATCTCCCATAGAGGAGAGCAGGGGAGGACTGGCAAGGGGGGCAGGGTGGCAATTGCCCCCCGGGCCACTCTGAAAAGTGGTAAAAACAGGTAAAAAGGCCTTACTCAGGGCTGGATTAATGTAGGGGTCAGACACTGTATACAGCTACAAGTCCAAAACCAGGTGGGCATGGATGGTAAGCTGATTCGATGGTTCAATGGGCCACTTGACTGGACTTGCCCCCCAGACCTAAGGCTGCCAGCCCTCCCCTGGAGGAGAGCGAGGATCTGACAGCTCCGTCTATGCACAGTGAGTGGGGACAGACCTGTCATCTGCCTGCTGAGCGGGGATCGGCAGATTGATCCCCCACCGAGCAGGAGTCTGCCGGGTGGAAAGCCCGTGTAAAAGGACCCTGAGATTGACTGCTCTCGAAAGGGAACAGCCATAGATGGATCGAAATATAGCTGGTCCCTGCTGAACTGGCCAAATTACGATCCATCTATGCAGGGCCGTTGTTTGAAATCATGGGGCCCCATATAGCCTACCTGACAGGGCCTCCCCCCCCCAGCCAAAATTTGACAAATGACATAGATTTATCATTCCCTTTCTCTATAGCCTCATCTGCACAGATGAATGAATATGAAGCGCACTGAGGCTTCCTTCTCATTCACAATCTGAAGCATTGTAAACGCAGTTTACTATGCTTTAGTGATGAATGGACACAGGAGTAATTGATACTGATTGCTCAGTGTTCATTCAAGAAAGGAAGGGGCCAGAAAATTACACCCCTCTTTGCACCTGCAGCAGCTGCCAGCAGGAGATAAGGGAAACCAGCAGTGGGGAAAGGGGCACACAGGGGGGTCCAGACAGCAGATGGAATGGGCGCATACACTAGAACAAATTGCAGTGCAGCTAGAGGGAGGGAAAGGAGGAGAAGCTGGCAGAGCTGCAGTAGGAGACAGAGGAGGATCGTGTCTGCATAAAGATAGTACAGCTGGCCTTCCTGCTCAGCAGGTGCCTGGCCCCCCTTTTCAACTGATGGAGCCCGGGCCCAGTTCAGGAGGGCTGGCTGTACTACCTTATCAGCGGCCCTGCATCTATGCATAGCTTAAGACTAGAAGTGTGTTACTGGCTGGATCACCTAGGGAAATAAATGGGAAAAAAATGAATGCACCCACCACAGCTGAGGATTGGTAAGTTGCTATATACAGTATATTACATTTTTGTTTTTGGGTTTAATACTGTTTTAACCACTTGCCGACCGCCGCACGACTATCTACGGCGGCGGTCAGCCCCTCACAGGCAAAGTGACGTAGGGCTACGTCACTAGCTTGTGAGGGTCTAGGGAGCAAGCGCGCGCCGCCGGAGGCGCGCTCCCGCGTGGTCACGGACCCCCCCGCGCGTGTGACCGGCGGACCCGATGTCCGCCGGCCACTCTGCGATCGGCGGGGGAGAGGGAGAAAGTCAGGCAGCTTGTGTAAACAAGCTGCCTGTCATTCTCCCCTCTGTATGAGAGATGATCATATGGATCTACTATGTAGATCCGTTGATCACTCTGCATACAGCTGAAGCCACAGCCAATCACAGTTAGAATCACGCCCCTAGGGACACACACAGCCCCTCCCTCTCAAATAAAGTTAACCCCTTCACTACCAGTGTATTTTTACAGTAACAGTGCATATGTATAGCACTGATTACTGTAGAAATGTCACTGGTAACCCCAAAAGTGTCAAAAATGTCAGTCAAGGGTCCGATCTGTCCGCCGCAATGTCGCAGTACCGCAAAGAAAATCGCAGATCGCCACCATTACGCGTTAAAAAAAAAACAACAAAAATGACAAAAATCTTTCCCTTAGTTAGTAAACGCAATAACGTTTGCGCAAACCAATCAAAATACGCTTTTTGCGATTTTTTTTTACCAAACATATGTAGCAGAAAACAAATTGGCCTAAAATGTTAAAAAATTTTGATTTTTAAATTTTTTTTTGGGGGGAATTTCATATAAAAAAATGTGAAAGATATAGTTATTTTTGAAAAATTGTCGCTCTTTTTTTGTTTATAGCGCATGATCAAAAAATCGCACAGGTGATCAAATACCACCAAAAGAAAGCTCTGTTTGTGGGAAAAAAAAGGACGTCAAATTCGTTTGGGTACAGCATTGCACGACCACGCAATTGTCCTTTAAAGTCACGCAGTGCCGAATCGCAAAATAGGCCCTGGTCAGGAAGGGGGTAAAATCTTCCGAGGCTTAACTGACTGGAAGTGTGTTACTGGCTGGATCACCTAGGGAAATAAATGGGAAAAAAATGAATGCACCCACCACAGCTGAGGATTGGTAAGTTGCTATATACAGTATATTACATTTTTGGTTTTGGGTTTAATACTGTTTTAAGTTGGGTTGACAGGGTACAAATTAGCATGACTGCAATTTTTTCACAGGTTTGCGATCACTAATAAATTAAACCACATTGCGTTCACATACATGAGAATTTGATTTATGTACAGTGAATGCAAATGTCATCTAGATCATCCAATGTCATTGTTGGGACAATTCACTATAGAAGAATCAGAAACCCAGTAGCTGATCATTTCAGCTCTTGAGCTTGGAGCTGGACCCTGACTGTCACAGACAGTTGGCGGCTCTAGCACTAGTCTTGGCAGGGGCCTGCAGGAGCTGCTTAAAACTGCTCTGGTATGAATAGCTGATATCCCAGCACCGTTTTAAAACAGCGCCTGGGACTAAAGTGGTTAAAATATAAGAAAAAAAGCCCACACCTATTACTGTTTAAAAAAGTCTGACTACATCGCAGTAATAAAAATGGAGGCTTTGCAGGTTGGATGAAAACTTAAAGGCAGTAAAAATGATTTTGGCAGTTAAATTGTACACGTCTATGCATCAGATCTAAAAGAAGAGCGTTTAAGGATAAATGAGGCACTGAGAGATTTAACTCTTGAAGTCATTTGTAAAGAGTGACATATCTATAATAAAAGAGGCCCTTTACTTACCTTTTCATTTATTGAAATGGTGTCTCTTCAGTTTTTGCCAGCCACTGCAAATATTCCATCCTTCTGGGTGTGTGGAGTACCAGCTTCTCCACCACATGCTGCGGTTTTTGCCATTGGCATCTAAATCACTACAGGATGCAAGGGCCAGTGAGAGGAACCATTCCATTCAGCCAAGTTTCAATCCATCTGATCAGTGCAATACCTGCAGCAGTCTGCTGACAGGGTCACTTTAAGGATCAGTTAGTTGCTGAGTTGCCGGAGGAGGACTCCCATGGTTTAGAACCTTGAGACTAATTCAACACTCTGTTGCTCATTCAAAGCTCAAATATCTGTTTAGGATGGATATTGTTGGGTTAATATTGTTGGGTTAACTCTCAGGGACTATGCATGGCTTTGTATCTCAGGGACTATGCACCTCAGTAGCTTCAGTACATAGCATTTTGTTTCTCAAGGCTCAAAGCTCTAAAATGCTCAACATTCAAAATCCCATTAGATGAGCCCAACCTCTTATACTGTTCAGAGACCAGTCTGTATCCCCCTCAATTCCCTGCAATCACCCGGGTGTCAAGGCCCTGGAGTCCGCTCTTCTCCACTGTAGCCCACCATCTAAAGAACAGGTGGCACACCAAAGACGTTCAACTTCAGCCATGATTTACTGAAATGACAGCACAACAATTACTCCCAACCAGAGCTGTGCCTCCAACATGTTTCACCCACAGCAGAGCTTAATCATGGGGAACCAAATCCATTCACACCAATGCGATTTTTCACGCTTTTTGCAGAAACGCAGGGCATTATTTTTAACAGGGGTTCCTATGGAACGCATTCCCATCAATGCATTTTTGTGCCTCTGTGTTTTTGGATAGAGTCAGAGACTTTTTTAAAAGCCAAACGGTGCTTTATTTGCTGTGTTCAATAGACATGGAGAAGCTGCAGAAAAGCTTTTTATCTTTTTTAGCACGATTTTGCCGCAATTCGCTGTTTGCATATTTTAATCTGCCCAACAACAAATTTGCCCAAAAAAAAAAAAGCATAAAAAACACAAAATCGAGGCAAAAACACAGTAAAATCACGGCAAAATCCGTAAAAAAACACAAAAAGCACTGCAGAAGCGCTAAAAAGCATCAATCTGAAAATCTTACAAAAAATACTGCTTTTAAAGCAATCGTATGATAATCTGATCGTTAATATAGAGCTTTTGAGAGCCGATCATGTCAGTTTATCCGATATTATCTGAGGAGACAAGCACAACATTTTTTCTTATACTATACCAGATCATATGATTTACATTTAATCAGTACAGTTGTCATTCGAAAATACAATACAAATACACTACAACACATTACATCACTTCCGAGTTTTTATTCAGTCATACAAGAATTTTCGTAACTCTAGTTAACTCTTTATTTTCAATATGCGACTAGCATGCAAAGAAAGACGAACGCTCTGTCATCCGATTATCAGATCCTGTGTACAAGCTATAAGGCTTGATTCACACATATGCATGTTGCTTTTGAGTTTTTGCTGTGCTTTCTTTGTTTTCGGACACGTTTTTTTCACACATTTTTGATGCGTTTTGCATTTTTTCTTGGACAATTTGTTGTTGGGTAGATTAGATAATGCAAAACACGTGAAAAACGCGCTAAAAAAGCACTACATGCTTTTCTGCTGCTTCTCCATTGAAGTCTGTTGAAACAACAAAAGCAGTGTTTTGCGTTTAAAAAAAGTCCCTGACCCTTTCCAAAAAAAACACAGAGGCACAAAAAAGCATTGATGTGAACGTGTTCCATAGGAACCCATGTTAAAAAATAATATCCTGCGTTTCTGCAAAAAGCATAAAAAAACGCTTTGGTGTGACGCAAGCCAAAAAGAGGATTTTCCTCACTTTGCAAATATTTTCTCTCAATTCCTCTTGTGGCTATGGGATGGGAAGGGAGGTTAGATCTGCTTAATGTGACACAGCAAAAAGGACGAGTTTTCATCATTCTCCTATTTAACCATTCTCCTTTCAAAAACTAAAAAGATATACTGAAAGTGGTTCTAAAGGCAGAAGGTTTTTCATGCAGTCCCCCCCCCCCCCCACCTCCAGCCCTCCCTAAAATACTTACCTAATCCCAATCTCAATCCAGCAATGTGCACATGAGCAGAGGCTCTGTCTGCTCTCTCCCTCCTCACTGGCTCAGAGACAGCAGCGGGAGCCATTGGCTGCTGCTGCTGCTGTTAATCACAGCTAGTGACGAGGGAGTGGGTGGTGGGGCGGATGAGTGCCCCCAGGCCCCATAGAATCACTTTAATGCTATGGGAAGCCACAACCTGTGGGAGGGATTAGTGGCAGGATTAGATTTAACAGTAGAGTTAAAGAACTGCATATAAATTCAGCTGCTTATTTTTTTTGGCTCTGAGCTTTTTTACATTCAGTTTGTAATGAAATTATCCTCTGCTTGTGCAGTCATTCGTTATTTGCTCAGTTTGAATTGCCCAGGTTTGTGAAAGGTTTGCTTTAAGGCTCCATTTACATATAGGCGTCAAAGATCGCGGGCAGAATTTCCGCAATTCTGCCCGCGATCCCGAACCATTGCAAGTCGCGGGACGCCCGTGGGTTTCAAGTGACTTGCAATGGTACCCCAAACGCAGCACGATTGTGCCATGATTGTCCCCGATGAATTGCGGTAAAATCATGCAAACAGAATTGAGGGACGCCTGTTGCCCAAAAAAAGTACAAGAACTTTTTTTTTGGGCGACAGGCATACCGAGATTCTGTTTGCGTGATTTTACTGTGATTCGTCAGTTGACTTTTGCAGCAAAATGGTGCCGCGTTTGGGGTGCCATTGCAAGTCACGTGAAGCGCACGGACGTCCTCCGACTTAAAATGGTTCGGGATCGCGGGCAGAATCGCGGCAATTCTGCCCGCGATCCAAGATGCCTGTATGTGAATGGATCCTAAGTGAATTAGAAATGATCATTATACTTGTACATTTTTTCACCAAAATGAACATGTGCAACAAATTCCATTTATTGCTGCCAGTTTTTTTATCATGACCCTGCTGCCACCACTGTGTTTGCCTGGGAAAGTGTAGTAATGTACCTGGTATTCAAGGTGTAAGACCTCCTTCAGACGGGTAAATGTGGGTAGTGTTCAGATGGGGCTAAGAGCCTACTCGCCGGCAAAGCCATTACATGCAAACAGCGGCATCGCTGGCCAATGATTTGTACAGGGCACACATCTGGGCACACCACTGCTGGCCACTGATGTGTGTAGGTAATGATTTTCTGCTGGCAAGAATTACTGATTCTCACCGATGTCCATCCAAGTGAATGAGTCTTAAAGTAATACCAAGCACACGCTGTTTAATTTACATCGTCCCTTCTATTTCTGTATATGGATGATGGCACTGTCATTTTTTAATAAAAAATAAAATGAATCGAAGTACCCTTTTCCTAATCGATATACAGCTCATCAATAAACAGCTGTCACATGACCCAGACCTTTCCCAGCCTGTCTGCAGGGAAACATAAGCAGGAGGAGCTTCTAGTCCTCTGCTGCTGGTCACATGTTCAAAAAAAAAAAAAAAACAACCTTTGGAATACAGAGTAAGGCCTCTTTCACACTTATGCGACCTAAAAGGCGATTTTGATGCATTTTTTTTTTTTTGCCACGATTTTGACTGGACTTGAACCAATGCCTATGTCTATGGACCTCAAAACGCAGTAAAATCGGCCCAAAGTAGTGCAGCAACTACTTTGAAGTCTTACAGATATGAACGGTACTCATTGGAAATCATGGAGTACGTCTTGTCATGTGACTTTGCAGTCCCAAGTCACAGGACAAGTCGCACAAGTGTGAAAGGGGCCTTATGCGACCTAAAAGTCGAGCGATTTTAACGCAATTTTGATTGGACTTGAAGCAATGCCTATGTCTAAGGACCTCAAACCGCATTGAAATCAGCCCAAAGTAGTGCAAGTACTACTTTGAAGTCGTTGTGACTTGAAGTCGCAAAGATATGAAAGGTACTCATTGGAAATCATGGAGTACGACTTGTCATGCGACTTTACAGTCCCAAGTCGCAGGATAAGTCACACAAGTGTGAAAGGGGTCTAAAAATAAATAAATAATATCAATAAGCTGTTTAAAATCATCATACAAATATATATTTAAAATGTATTATTCTTTTGGCAATAACATGGTATGGGCGGATTTCTGCCAGTCACAGGCTGTGTCATGCCCCTCCAGCCTGTGTCTTAAAATAAGAGGGAGGCAATTCCTCCATTAATCTACATGTAATATCCCGGCCCCATTGTATTTAGCTGGTTAGTGGGCATGGAGGAGGGGGGAGAGAGTGGGCTGTCATTTACCACTGTGTATACACCCACATGTGTGACTCTATAGTCACATGGGCTGCTCACATGTGGTAGGAAGGAAATGCTCAGCATAGAAACTCACTGAAAACTGAGCATGTGCAGAGTTGCCACCACAGCTGCAAAAACCCTAACTGAAATGGAGACATGAACAGAAGGTGGAGACAGAGAGCAGCAGGATCAACCAGGTTTTTTTTTGCAAAATACAGAAAAGGAATCTCATAGTGACTGAGTGAGTATGAACAGCTTGTAATACACCATTTATTGATAGTTTTTTATGATGTGGGTTTAGTGATGTTTTAGAAGAGCATATGAATCCCCCTCTTTCCCCTCACATGACACCACTGCTGCATAGCAATTGGTTGTTTAAACATCCAACTTTGTCACATGGGGAAAGGAGAGAGTTTTTAGCTTGTGCGCAAAGTCATGACTAGGAGCTTACACACACAGGTCACTGTGGAGGACACTATTATTCACTTGCCCTCCAGAAGACTTACCTCCCTTCATGACCAGACCATTTTTTGCTCTTTGGCACTGCGTTTCTTTAACTGACAATTGCTATATAAATTTTGTTTGAGTACAGCATTGCATTGCAAAATCAGGTTTGACGGATTTAATGATCTGAATGTCAAGTACATTTTAATAACTTGAGCTCCAAGAGCTCTTACCCTCTTCATGGCCAGGCCATATTTTGCTATTTAGCACTGCGCTACTTGCACGGTGAATTGGCAATTATACTCTCATGCAACGCTGTACTCAAATGAAATTGATAGAATTTTTTTCCCACAAATAGAGCTTTCTTTTGGTGGTATTTAAACACCACTGTGTTTTCTATTTTTTGCACTATTAACTAAAAAAATAAATAAACATTTTGAATTTTTTTTTTTTTTTTTTACTTTCTGCTATATAACATATCCAATACATTTTTTTAACAAAATCTAATTTCTTCATAAATGTAGACCAATATGTATTCTGCTACATGTCTTTGGTAAAAAAAAAAAATCCTAATAAGCGTATATTGATTGGTTTACGCAAGCATTATTGCGTTTACAATATATGGTGTATATATATATACAGTATATATATATATATATATATATATATTCAAATTTTTTTTTATTTCTATACTAGTAATGGGATCAGTGACTTATAGCGGGACTGTGATAGTATGATGGGCAGTCTGACACTTTGTGGGAACCAGTGACACTAATAGAGAGATCAGTGCTAAACATAGGCACTGTCACTGTACTAATGACACTGGCTGAGAAGGGGTTAAACATCTAGGGTACACAGATGGTTAATTGTGTGCCTAATCAGTGTTTATGTGTGTACTGTGAGGTGCTTTTACTAAGGGACGTGCTGGTTTTTATTCATTGGTTTGCAGGGGAACAAAAACTGCCACATCCCCACTGACAGGACATAGCTCTGCATTGTTTACGTAGGGCAGAGCTCTGTCCTGTCTTCCTCCTCGCTGATCAGCGGGTATTGGCGATCATCCATTGTCTGTCATCGGCTGATCGGCTAGTGCTGTCTAATCACAGCACAGCTGGTGCGCCGCCTACCCGGAAATGCAGAATCGCGAATAAATACGTGATTCCGGGCACAGCGGCCACCCTGTCACAACAGCGGCCACCCTGTCACAGTAAATCTACAGGAGGCATTTCCTAAGTAGTTAAATTGGACTTTTTACCTGATCCAGATAAGCCTGATCTAGAGCCAGACTAAACTATTATTTTTAAAGCAATGCACTGAAAACACATTGCACTATATAATAAAAAAATGTATTTAAATAATATCAAAACGAAACAAACACATTGACATAGCAACAGCATATCCCATAGCACTTATAATGGAAAGCTGAACCTTTCATAATGTTTCTGTCCTCATACGAAGTGTTTGTGATTTGTTATTTACAAGCTCATCTTAGGCTTTTATATTTAGTAGAATTGCTGCAGACGATTCTGTGTTTGTGCACGTTACCGCACAATTTTAGTGTCAATGAATGATATGATGTTAATTGCACAGGTGCTCTGCTTTCAGAAAATATATGGTTTGAAGGTAATGGGTTTTCAAGTTTAGAATGTATGCTTTGTTCAGGAAAATGGAAAATTTGCAACAGTGATGTGGAATGAGAAACGTGAGCTGGTTTGTGGCAGCTAAAACTGTAAAGCCCAGCTTTAGGTTGACCCTCATATTTCCGGCACCCCCCTTTTTTTAAGCACCCCCCTGATAACTTCTTACATTTTTTTTTGCGTTTTTGTATACATGCATTTGGTCTGGTATTGTGACTTCACTCTTTCTCCTCCAGTGGTTGTCAGATCCGAATAATGATTATGTGACATCCCTCTCGGCAGCATTCTTTTGTGACCCCAGAGAGGCTTGATGATGTACCCCCAGGGGGTGGGTAAATTACACCCTGGGCTCACAGAAAGTGGGTAAATGACTTTGGGTGTATTCCAACCTAGTAGGATAGGCCAGCCTTTTTCAACCAGGGTGCCATGGCACTTTGGGGTGCCTTCCGGGCTCTTTAGGGGTGCCTTGGCAAAATGCTTAAAAATTGTCAACAAACCAGAGGGTGTATTAAGCCTGCCTTTTTTATTACACAAAGCCACAGGGTTTTAATGTGCATTACAACTTTTTGGCATTGTGTTGGCCAGCTGCTGGTGACCCAACAACTGATGATAACATAGGTTGATAAGAAGGACATTAGGCACCTGAGGACATCCTTGTGTTCCCCTTACCTGCCCCTCTCTGTCAACATTAGGGTCACATTAGCTGATTGAGGGAGAGAAACAAGGGCAGAAGAGAAAAGCTGGAATAGTAGTCAGTACCAGTGTGCAAAGGTACGTTTTTAAGAATAAGACTCTGCACATGCTCAACGATAAAAAGCCTTTGGTGTGTAACAGCCACCCCAGCACCCCCTAACACCCACCTAATACTTAACTATGCTTCATCTCTATCCAGCGATGTCCAAAATTCCCTCAGCTGCCTGGGCTCCTGCTGCTGTCAATTAAAGTCAGTTAACTAATCACGAGAGAGTGGGGGTGAGGCGGAACAGCAGCTATGTGTCTGAATGGACCCAAGGAGCTGCAGCTCGGCTTGGGTGCCCCCTTAGCAAGTTGCTTGCTGTGGGGGCACTCGACAGGAGGGAGGGGCCAGGAGCAGGAACGAGGGACCCGAGAAGAGAAGGATCCAGGCTGCCCTGTGCAAAACCAACTGCACAGGGGAGGTAAGTATTGCATGTTTGTTATTTAAAACAAAAACACAAGACTTTACAATCACTTGAGCCTAATGCCCCTTTCACACGGGGTGGATCAATTTTGGGCAGACTCCGCTTGGTCAGCGGGGATCACTCCGCTGATCCCTGCTGATCAGGCGGATGACAGGTCCGTCTCTGCTCACTGTGCTGAGATGGACCTGTCAGAATCCCACTCTCTATGGGGAGATCAGATGAAAATGGACAGCCTGTTTGTTTTCATCCCATCCTATCCGATCCCACCCGCTGGACGGATGGCGAATCCCTCTGTTACTCTGTTCTATCTATCACCATCCCTCTGTTTTCTTGTCGGATCGGATGCCAGGCAGTTGTCAGCGGACACATGTCTGTTGACATCCGCCACCCTATAGAGGTCAATGTGTGGCCTGAAAAATGGACAAGTGGACCGATCAGAAGCTCGATGCAGGTCTATGGGCAGACTGATGTAAATGGACTTGTATCTGTTTACGCTGCATACCTCCATCTAGATCCAAAAAAAAAAAGTCTGCATCCTTTTCTGTTTTTCTAGACCCAAACATGATTGATTGGAGGTAGTCAGTTTACATCTGGCCATCCATAGAGCTATCACGGGTCCTCACTTGTCTGCTGTGACACAAACAGTTATGGATGTAAAAAAAACCTGACATCCAACTCGTTTAGCTTCCATTCAGCAGAGGATCTGCTCACGGATCCCCTGCTGAACGGAGCGGAGCGGCTGCTTGTAAAAGAGCCCTTAGTCAGTAAACTGAAATGGATTTGCCTTTTGTACAACCTTAGATAAACTCAGAGGCTACAGTCTCAAAATTAGCAAAGGGACACCATTTATCTTTTTTGCGTTGGCTGCTTGCCATCTTTTAATTGGCTGCATTCTTAGAACACATTCACGGTCTGGATTCAAGAAACATTTGAGAAGACTTTCATGAAAAATTCAGCTCACAATGAATTTGCTGTATCCATAAAACTGCAAATGCCAGAATTGTCATCAAGAGATTTGGTTGCATTCATACTTGTTATACAGGATTTTTCTGGTGGCTGCTGATTGATTTGTTGATAATTTCCTTGTGTGAAGCAAGTCTTGGTAAATGTTGCCAATTGGCTGAATGCAAACAACAAATATGTTTTCTTATGTAGCAAATAATTAATTGACAGTGAAGAAGGACACTATTGGCAGATTGACAATTTGTCCATTCCTTATGATAGTGTAGCAATATTTCCAGGCCTTGAGCCTGATGTCGGTCCGCCATTGTCACCGGTGACACCTCCAGCACATTTAAGTTGTGAACCCAAGTGTGAGAATTGAGACATTGACCACTCCGGCATCTTTGGTTGGTTTTGTTTACTGTATTTTGGGGATTGGAGAAGGGAATGAGTGGGATACTCCTCTGGCTCAACTAGGTTAACTGGGACTTTATACAAAATTCCCGTTGGCGCTGTCTTGACGCCAGCTGAATGCTGACCAGCGCTTCCTGGCGTTTGAAGATACTGTTATACTGGAACTTCGACTTTAACTTGATTGTTAACTCAGAAGATCCAGGACTGTAGAACACTTGACTCCTGACACTCAATTTAGCTCAAAAGTCACTGAACAACTCCCTCCAGTCCTTCACTGACTGAGGTAGCTCCTTGTCACTGCTTGTGCCACTGCAACTCTTAACTCTGTACACTGCACACTGTACACATTAGCTCTTCAGGGCCCAACCACTGGCGCCCCCTCTAACACTTCAGGGTCCTCTGACTAGGCACCCCCCCCTCTAAAAGAGATGAAGGACGGACCGGCATGGAACTCAAGCTTCGGGTTGCCGTGACAAAACTTTCGCGCGCATGCGCTTTGTCAAGTCCTTGACATGACGAGCCGGACCCCCACAGTGTCCTTATGCAACACTGAAGACTCTAGGACCGGTTGGTGGTTTTTAACATTACTTGTCATAATAAACTTTCCTGTTACACCGCTATGCGCCATCCCTCTTTTTAGCCTTTTACCGTTATAGACATACATCTGAAAGATGACCTCTTACAGTATCATGTTATGGAACTAAATACATTAAAACCTTGGATTGAGAGTAACTTGGTTTGAGAGCGTTTTGCAAGACAAGCTAAATTTTAAAAAAATTTGACTTGATAAACAAGAGATGTCCTAATATACAAGTAGCGTCATCTCACAACTGAGTATAAAAGAGAAGAGAGGCACCTCTAAGTGTAGCAATATGGTTACATTTAATGAAGGTACAATATTTAGCAATTATCTTCTGCACTGCCATCAACGTCATTCCTTCCACACTGCGCTTCATGAGCACTTCAAGCCTCGCTCTACTGCAGGGTAGTCTTCCCAATCACGATTGCAGACTGACAGAGGTGAGAGCTGGCGGTGTGGAGGATGGTCTATGTGGACAGCTTCACCTCGGATGCCTGCATACTTAGATCATCAACCATGTGAGTTGCTAAATGTTGTACCTTAATTAAATGTAACCATATTGCTAGATTTAGAGGCACCTCTCTTCTCTTTTATAATCCTGCTGGATTTTGCTTCCAATCACATTGTGGAGGCCCCATTTGTGGATGGACATTTTATGGTTACACAACCTATCACATTCCTATAATCTTTTTATATGGACTATAAACTGAAGGATTTATGAATGAATAGTTGTGGAATGAATCATCTGAGTTTCTATTATTTCTTATGGAGAAATTTGCTTTGATATAAGAGTGCTTTGGATTACAAGCATATTTTCAGAAGGAATTATGCTTGCAATCCAAGGTTTTAATGTATATAAGTAATGTATTGTCTTCCAGCTTCTTAAAGATTTGGAATATATATATACAGAAGGTTTCCCACATTTGCTTTCAGTCCCAAACCTGCTGGTTGATGAATAGCATGTGTTGAGATGCTTTGACCACCACCAATCAGCTGTATGATAGGCTTCATTACCCAGTTGTGGGGTTACTACAGCTGGGAGATTTTACATCGCAGCTTGGCTGGGGAACTTATTTGCTTTTAACAGATTTACATAATGGCGAAAAAGCTCTGACCCTTGGTTCACATCTATGCGTTTTTTAGTGCATTTTGTCTATTTAACATGGTTTCTAAGTATCTAGTTCACATCACATCTGTGCATTTTGAGCCAGTGGGTTTTTTGGTAAAGGTCAGGGACTTTTGTTCCCACAGCAGATTGCGTTTTGCATGTAATAGACTTCAATATTGACTTCAAGTGTTGAAATTTGATGTGTTTTTGATGCATTTTAATGGATTTTGCGTTTTTTTGTTTTTTTTTAACTGATAGGGGAATATGACAATTCTGTTCATATAGTGTGACCTTGACCCGTGTGCACGTAAGTCCATCAAAGTCACACTAAAGATGTGCTGGAACCTTGCTGTGTCCAAACTTGCATGGTTAAAGGCTAGGCTAGGCTATGTTAGAGTTAAATGTTGGGGTTAGGGTTAGAGATAGAATTAAAGGGTATTGTTAAGGTTAGCTGTAATTGTTAGGGTTATAATGCTAACCCTTACAATTACTGCTAACTCTAACCCTGATGCCCCGTACACACGTGCAGATTATCTGCAGACTTTTGTCTGTAGACTTACCAAAACCATATAATATGAGGTCAAACCTAAACACTTTAAATTTGTATGCAATCCGGCAGGCCCTTGCACTACATAGAAAAGGTAAATCTGAAGACAAAAGTCTTCAGATAATCTGCACGTGTGTACGGGGCATAATGATTACCGCTAACCCTCTTGTAGCACTGGGGTTCTTGGATGAATCTCAGCCAGAACACAGTCTGCACAGAGTTTGCATGTTCTCCCTCTGTTCCATGGGTTTCCTCGCATGCAAACACATGCTACCTAATTGGTTCCTGTCTAAATTGTTCCTAAAAAAGGGTTTAAAGTGTATCAGATATGGTGTCCAGAGAGGTGGATACAACTGAATGGATATGTACAAAAATTTCCTGGACAAACTATAAGGGTGGCAATGAATTATTTGCTCCCTTTTAGTCTAATATATTATTATATATACCTTTGAAAGTATTTCATTAGATTAGTTCAAGAAGTGCAAAACAAATATCTGTTGATCCTGCCAGACATTTAGTGAGAGTATACCTTCCTCTGGTCTCTGCCTATGCTGACTATCATCAGCTATGTTGTTTTCATCTCTGTGGACTACAGGACAGTTCCCCTCTGTTCTGGAGAAATCAGAAGGGGAGGTGAGGCCTAAAAAGAAAATTAATTCAGTCACCACATCTAAAGCAGGGGTCTCCAAACGTTCTAAACAAAGATCCAGTTTATTGTCCTTCAGACTTTAGGGGGGGGGGGGGCAGGACTGTGGCCAATGCTTTGGTGTCAGTGGGAGTAAACAATTTAGTGGAATAGTGGCTCATTGTTGGTATGCGTGGGAGAATATTGCACCATCATTGGAGTCAATAGGAGGAATAGTGCCCATCAATGGTGTCAGTGGGAGCAATAATGCCTCATGGATTGTGTCAGTGAGAGGAATGGTGCCCCATCATTGGTGTCAGTGGGAGGAATAGTGCCTCATCATTGGTGTCAGTGAGAGGAATGGTGCCCCATCATTGGTGTCAGTGGGAGGAATAGTGCCCATCATTGGTGTTGTTGGTAGCAATAATGCCCCATTGATGGTGTCAGTGAGAGGAATGGTGCCCCATAATTGGTGTCAGTGGGAGGAATAGTGCCCCATCAATGGTGTTAGTAGGAGGAATAGTGCCCATCATTGGTGTCAGTGGGAGAAATAATGCCCCATCGATGGTGTCAGTGAGAGGAATGGTGCCCATCATTGGTGTCAGTAGGAGGAATAGTGCCCATCATTGGTGTCAGTGGGAGCAATAATGCCCCATCGATGGTGTCAGTGAGAGGAATGGTGCCCCATCATTGGTGTCAGTGGGAGTAAACATTGCCCCATCACTGGTTTTGGTGGGAGGAATAGTAGCTCACTGTTGGTATAAGTGGGAGGAATAATGCCCCATTGATGGCATCATTGGGAAGAATGGTACCCCATCATTGGTGTCAGGTGGAGGAAAAGTGTCCCAAGGGCTGGATAAAAGCAAGTAAAGGGCTCCTTTGGGGCCACAGTTTGGAGACCACTGGGTTAGAGGGTCAGTATGGCAGCAAGAAGTCAGCAATGACAGCTTCTAGGTTTCACACAGAAAACATTTCCTTTAATTGGTTAGTTGAAAACTTGAGACCAATTATCCTACATTAAATTTTCAATATGTATTTTACTTTTTATTTGTTACTTTCTGATTTCCAGTTTATTCTGCTGTCGAAGTTTTGTTTAAACATACATTTTGTATGTGTTATAATGCAAATAAAAGCATAGGTAAGACGCACATGAAATTAGATAGATCACAGGGAATGGTTTTGATTGGTGGATAGAAGCTACAATATGTATGTTTCAGGATCCCTGAATGGAGGGGGCTGAGCTATCAATCAACCACCCGTCCTCCATTCAGAGATCCTCTTTCATTTATAGAAGCTGTAGTTTGGTTTCTATGAATAGAGCAGCTGGTTGGAAATAGCAGACATATTCGGGCTCTCATGATGAAAGCCTGTGACTGACAGTCCCTTAGTTGTATTACACTTGCCACACTGGATGTTTACAATGGCGGGAATGGAGTTGTCAGGGATGGAGGAAGGTTTCAACTAAACAAAGAGGAATCATCACAAGGGACACATGTACACTTTGTCCCTTGTGTTGATCTTTATATTTTTAATTTTAGCTACAGGTCCTGGTATGGATATTTTATACGATATTACCAAAAGTATTGGGACGCCTGCCTGTACACGCATATGAGCTTTAATGGCATCCCAGTCTTAGTCCGTAGGTTTCAATATTGAGTTGACCCACCCTTTGCAGCTATAACAGCTTCAACTCTTCTAGGAAGGCTGCACACAAGATTTCGGAGTGTGTCTATGGGAATGTTTGACCATTCTTCCAGAAGCGCATTTGTGAGGTCAGCCACTGATGTTGGATGAGAAGGCCTGGCTCACAGTCTCCACTCTAATCCATCCCAAAGGTGTTCTATCGGGTTGAGGTCAAGACTCAGTGCTGGTCAGTCAAGTTCTTCCACCTCAAACTCGCTCATCCATATGTTTATGGACCTTGCTTTGTGCACTGTTGCTCAGTCACGTTTGAACAGGAAGGGGCCATCCCCAAACTGTTCCCACAAATTTGGGACCTTGAAATTGTCCAAAATGTCTTGGTATGCTGACACCTTAAGAGTTCCCTTCACTGGAACTAAGGGGCAAAGCCCAAACCTTAATCCCCCCTTCACCAGATGATTTGGACCAGTGCACAAAGCAAGGTCCTTAAAGACATGGATGAGTGAGTTTGACTTGACTGTCCTGACCTCAATCCCATAGAACACCTTTGATGAATTAGCGTGCAGATTGCAAACCAGGCCTTCTCGTCCACATCCGTGCTTAACCTCACAAATGTGCTTCTGGAAGAATAATCAAACCTTACCATAGATAGACTCCTAAACCTTGTGGACAGCCTTCCCAGAAGAGTTGAAACTGTTATACTTTTGACAATATAGTGTAGTTACATTGGTCCAGCTTGGAACAATTTAATTATGTATATACCATACCCGGACCATGCCCCTGGAAGTTGGAAAGCACTGTAGTAGACACCACTACTTCAGTGACCTTAATTTGTTTCTGGGTCTTCTGATCGGCATGGGCCCCATTCAGAGAATTTTCTGAATGAATGCAAGCCATTCTCTGATTACGAATGTTTTGTATTCACTTAGATTCATCCATTTTTATGTTGTTATATGATCAATTTATTAAAATATTCTTGGACACTTTCACCCATTTTTTTCTGGCGCCCTTTACTGTATTTGTATGCAAATTTGGGCATGTGTGCGCTCCTCCCCCCCCCCCCCCCGATCCCCTGTGATTTGACAAAGTGGGAGTTCGTCAGCAGATCTCGGCCAATGATTCATGACCTTGACCTGCTGATCGGCTGTGTTGAATCACAGCCTATAGCCTTGTGTTGATAAACAACACAGAGGAAAAGACAGGGAAAAGAAATGAATTGATGTGTAGTAAAAAGCAGCACACAGTACACACAATTAACACTTGTTAGGCACACAATTACCCCTTGATCGCCCCTAGATGTTAACCCCTTCCCAGCCAGTGTCATTAGTACAGTAACAGTAGGGGTTAATTACTAAGACTGGAGAGTGCAAAATCTACTGCAATTCTGCATAGAAACCAATCAGCTTCAGAGTTTTTTTTGTCAAAACTTAATTGAACAAGCTGAAGTTAGAAGCTGATTGGCTACCATGCAGAGCTGCACCAGGTTTTGAGTACATCGGTTTTAGTAAATCTCCTCCATTGTACATTATTAGCACTGATCACTGTATTATTGTCACTGGAGATGTCAGTGGCAGTTAATCAGTTCCCCCAAAGTCTCAGTTAGTGTCAGATTTCCTGCCACACTATCACAGTCCCATTATAAGTCACTGATCCCCACCATTATTAGTATAAAAAATAAATCAATAAATAAAAATTCCACTATATATCCCATAATTTGTAGACACTATAACTTTCACACAAACCAATGAATATACACTTATTAGGATTTTTCTTCTTTTTTTTTTTAAAACTAAAGACATAAACCATTTATGACGAAATTCAATTTTTTTTTTTTTTTTTTACTGGATATGCTTTATAGCAGAAAATATATTAAAAATTTCAGTCTTTTTTCGTGTACATAATAAAAAATAAAAAACCCAGTGGTGATCAAATATCACCAAATGAAAGCTCTATTTCTGTGAAAAAAACAATATAAATTTTGTTTGGGTACAACGTTGCAGAAGTAACTATCATTTGTAATTGAGGTTATTTCCCATCCTGTATGCAGGGTTCATGTATGCTGCGGCCACAATTCACGGTGTTCCCTGTTCTCTGTTTCAGGTGCGAATCAGGTTCGAATTTTTGCCTGCATTCGCACCTAAATCGGATACAAAGATGCACAGGACCCTTTTTTAAGGCGCTCGGCGGCTGCCCTGGAGCTGTGTGAACAGGCTCAATTGAGAGCCGGTCACACTCTCCTGGCTGTCATGCGAATTGGATGCTGGGAAACCTTGCATCCAATTCACATATGTGTGATCCTAGGCCTTAAAGTATCTGCATGGGGTTAAGTGCGAAGTGGGGTACACACTATGAGAAAATTAGAAGAAAAGGAACGGTCGCTGGAATTTCATATAGTATATACACAACTTTCGATATCTGATTCAGGCTTTACAAACAAAAGTTTCCGAAAAGGGACAGATTCCAAATTGTTTCACGTACTTAAACAGAAGTAACGATTTTGTATCTGAAAGACTGTGCATGATCAGAAACAATAAACAACAATAAATCAAGCAAACAAAAAAAATCTTTTGTCGTTTGAGAATTTTCGTACAATTGGTACCATCCTCGGTTTGGACTTTGAGGAAAACCGAATGATTGTTCGCCTGATTTTCTTACAGTGTGTACCCAGCTTTGGGGTTTCCCCTAGGACATGGTGGTCTGACTGCAGCTCTCCGCAGTCTGTTGACTATTTAATTCACATTCACTATTTCTCACACATTATTCCATGTAACAACAGTTTCCCTTTGGCAATCAAAATAAATAAATAAAAAACCTGAATATTGCTAACCTTATACATTGCATTTGTCAAAAAGTGTCTGTTTAGCATTAACGAAAATGTAAACCCAACATTTCACACTCCTGATATGTATCTGTTTGAAAAAGTATTCTGTTTCTCTGTGTATTGCTTCCTTTGTGTAAAATCCCTGATGTTCCTGCCGGTCCTCCTGTTTTCCTATTAAAAACAGACCACACTAGGCATGAGAACACATTGTGGTCAGTTTTCTAGTTGTGCTGGGAACTCAGCCTGCTCTCCTCCAATGATCAAACTTGCACAACCATTCACTGGGAAGACCAGTGTCCCGTTGTCTCTCCTCTTCAACTCTCTGTGCTCCTTATGCAGCTGAGAACAGAGATTGTGTGATCTCCTATAAAAAGGGGGGGGAGTTATTTACCTTTTTATGTATACATAAATGTTTTGCCTTTAATTTATTTTTTAAACTAAACTGATTGTTTTACAGGGTAATGGTTCACATACACCAAACGTGGATCTGTCATTAGAAATAATACTTAATTTCTAATAATAATTTACTGCTCTTCATTACCTCATTGCAGCATTTTATTATAAACACCTTTTGCACAGTACATGTAATGTTTAGATACATTTCCCCTGGGACCTGCCCAGAACTTTGTTTATACAGTACCTTGAAAAAGTATTCATACCCCTTGACATTTTCCACATTTTGTCACGTTACAACCAAAAACCGAAATGTATTTTATTGGGAATTTTTGTTATAGACCAATACAAAGTGGCACATAATTGTGAAATGGAAGAAAAATGATAAATGGCTTTCAAAATTAAAAAAAAAGAAATATCTGAAGAGTGTAGCGTGCATTTTATATTCAGCCCCCTTTACTCTAATACCCCTAACTAAAATCTAGTGGAACCAATTGCCTTCAGAAGTCATCTAATTAGTAAATAGAGTCCACCTATGTATAATTTAATCTCAGTATAAATACAGCTGTTCTGTGAAGCCCTCAGAGGTTTGTTAGAGAACCTTAGTGAACAAACAGCATCATGAAGGCCAAGGAACACACCAAACAGGACAGGGATAAAGTTGTGGAGAAGTTTAAAGTAGGGTTAGATTATAAAAAAATATCCCAAGCTTTGAACATCTCACTGAGCACTGTTCAATCCATCATCCGAAAATGGAAAGAGTATGGAACAACTGCAAACTTACAAAGACATGGCCGTCCACGTAAACTGACAGGCCAGGCAAGGAGAGCATTAATCAGAGAAGCAGCCGAGAGGCCCATGGTAACTCTGGGGGAGCTGCAGAGATCCACAACTCAGATGGGAAAATCTGTCCACAGGACGACGATTAGTCGTGCACTCCACAAATCGTGCCTTTATGGAAGAGTGGCATGAAGAAAGCCATTGTTGAAAGAAAGTCATAAGAAGTTTTCTTTGCAGTTTGTGAGAAGCCATGTGGTGGACACAAACATGTAGAAGAAGGTTCTTTGGTCAGATGAGACCAAAAAGTAACTTTTTGGCCTAAAAGCAAAACACTATGTGTGGTAGAAAACTAACACTGCACATCACAGTGAACACACTGTGAAACATGGCGGTGGCAGCATCATGCTGTGGGATGCTTTTCTTCAGTAGGGACAGGGAAGCTGGTCAGAATTGATGGATAGATGGATGTAGCCAAATACAGGGCAATCTTAGAAGAAAACCTGTTTAAGTCTCCAAAAGACTTGAGACTGGGGCGGAAGTTCACCCTCCAGCAGGACAGCGACACTAAATATACAGCCAGAGCTACAATGGAATAGTTTAGATCAAAGGAAATTCATGTGTTAGAATGGCCCAGTAAAAGTCCAGACCTAAATCCAATTGAGAATCTGTAGCAATACTTGAAAATTGCTGTTTCATCCAACCTGACAGAGCTTGAGTGGAATGGGCAAAAATGTCTCTAGATGTGCAAAGCTGGTAGAGACACCCAAAAAGACTTGCACCTGTAATTGCAGTGAAAGGTGGTTCTATAAAGTATTGACTTGGGGGGTTGAAAACAAATGCATGCCACACTTTTCAGATATTTATTTGTAAAAAAATTTGAAAACCATTGATCATTTTCCTTCTACTTCACAATTATGTGCCACTTTGTGTTAGACCGACATAAAATCCCAATAACCTACATTTAGGCTTGGTTGTAACATGACAAAATGTGGAAAATTCTAAGGGGTATGAATACTTTTTCAAGGCACTGTATGTTGACCCAGTCATTTAAACTGTCATATAAGCTTTAACAACTTCAAATATTTTCCAATCTACAGCTTCCATTAAATAATACTTAAAATCCGGCAACAAAGGTCTTTGCTCGGGCACTTCCTGTTATAAGGTAACATGTTGTCCATCTTCAAATTTTACGAGGGTAGGCAAATACCGTATTTATCGGCGTATAACACGCACTTTTTCCTCCTAAAAATGGAGGGTAAAACACCAGTGTGTGTTATACGCCGATATGTTAAAAAAAAAAAAGCCGGGCAGTGCAGAGAGGCAGAGGGGGGCGGGCCGGGCAGAAGGAAGGATGAACGGTTGCTTTCATCGAAAGTCCCGCCTCTTATGATAGACAGCACAGTGGCCCAATGCCGGGACGCGGGACCTGTGACGTCTATCATAGGCGCCGGGACGTCAGATGATAGCAGCCGCTCATCCTCGCTTTTCCTCCGCCCGGCTCGCCCCCTCTGCCTCAGCGCTGCCCGGCTTTTTTAAAAAAAAATATATCGTCGCTCTCTGCGTGTATATGTAGTTTGCAAGGGTGCTAGCGAGGCTGCATTGGGGACACTGCGCTGGCGAAGGCTGCATTGGGGACACTGCGCTGGCGAGGCTGCATTGGAGACACTGCACTGGCGAGGCTGCATTGGAGACACTGCGCTGGTGAAGGCTGCATTGGGGACACTGCGCTGGCGAAGGCTGCATCGTGGACACTGCGCTGGTGAGGCTGCATTGGGGACACTGCGCTGGCAAAGGCTGCATTAGGGACACTGCGCTGGCGAAGGCTGCATTGGGGACACTTGCGCTGGCGAAGGCTGCATTGGGGACACTGTGCTGGTGAAGGCTGCATTGGGGACACTGCGCTGGCGAAGGCTGCATCGGGGACACTGCGCTGGTGAGGCTGCATTGGGGACACTGCGCTGGCAAAGGCTGCATTAGGGACACTGCGCTGGCGAAGGCTGCATTGGGGACACTTGCGCTGGCGAAGGCTGCATTAGGGACACTGCGCTGGCGAAGGCTGCATTGGGGACACTTGCGCTGGCGAAGGCTGCATTGGGGACACTTGCACTGGCGAGGCTGTATTGGGGCCACTGCGCTGGCAAAGGCTGCATTGGGGACACTGCGCTGGCAAAGGCTGCATTGGGGACACTGCGCTGGCGAGGCTGCATTGGGGACCATGGGGGCATCGGTAAGACTGGATTTGATTTAAAAAAAAAATAGTTCTGAGTTCAATGCTGTTTATTTAAAATTTAAGCTTTTTTCCTAAAATTTCCCTCCTAAATTTGAGGTGCGTGTTATACGCCGATAAATACGGTAAGTTCTTTCCCTCCCCAAGATCCAGATGTGCTAGGGATCTGAAATTTAGTCCACTGACTCTTTCCTCTCTACATACCCACCTCCTATGGTTACACACTTCTTACATCTGTGGAACAGACCTTTAATACCATCTTTGTAGAAGTATGCAGATTTGGAGGAACACCAGCTGACAACATGACCTGGCTGGATGAATGTTGCACCTTAGCCTTTTTGGAGGTCGGTGATGAAGCATGTTTCCATGTTTTACTCATTTGTTTAGTCTTAGGATCATATAGATATATCCAGCTTTCATCCATGGTCACTAATCTGTTTAAAAAGTCCTCCTCATCTTTGTGGTACAGGTCTACTCATTGCTGTTTTTGGAAAGGTGTCGGTAAACTGCGATGACACCTTCTCCATTTCTCTTGGCTCTTACTATAATTCACCATGACCTGCAAAAACATTGGCATGCATATTACCAAGATATCCATCTTTAAACCCACAAAATTTCAGATCCCTAGCACATCTAGACCATGGTGAGGGTAATAACGTATTGGCCTCCCCTTGTACTTATGCATTTTTACTTTGTGAAAAAAGCTTTTGATGGAAAAACTAGTGACAACTTCAGAACACATTATGGAGGCATGGTCCACTGTTGTCATCATCAGGAAACCCCTCCTGAGAAAGGCCATGCAGTCTTCAGTGGAGTGCATGTAGAGACAAAGAAGCTGCAGAAGACCAACAGCAACAAAGGATTCAAAAAAAGTAAAAACAAGGATTTTACTTTAAAACTGTTTATCAAACGCAGTGTTTTAGCAAACTAAATGTTATGGTATTATACAGTATGTTACTTTCAGCCTAGGGGATAATACCTCCTGTTCAGCCTTACAGCAGCACCACCATCAACCTCTAGAGGGAGAGCTCATCTATAAGGGAAATCTTGCAAAATATAAGAGTATTATTGCTAATCTCTATGCGTACATGTCTGCTATAGCGTCATTACACGCTTGGACTCTTTGCTGTCACCATTGCAACATGGACACAAGCTTCTTCTTTCCCTTAGGCTCAGTAAACACATTTGCGTTGTAACATCACATGTCATCAAATGCAAAGTTATAGATAAAGTCTGTTCACATATTTGTGCTGCAGGGCATTTTTGAAAATAGCCTGGTTCATTTTTTCGCTTCCTTTAATCTTGAGGCCCATAGAAATCAATTTTAACGCATAAAAATGCATGTATGATGTGTTTTGCATGCATTCTTATATGTTTTTAGCCTCTAATAGTTTTTTTTTTTTATTGGTCAACAAGAAAAATGCATGATGTATGAAAATGTCAAGGTATGTGCAAAATGCACTTCGGTGTACAATGGGTAGTAGACAGGCTTACTTGTTATCACTGCTGCCTTGCAGAACTGGGGTCCTTGGTTCAAATATCAACAAGAGATCCCATCTGCATGGAGGTTGCATGTTATCTCTGTGCTTCCCTGGGCTTTCTCCAGGTACTCTGGTTTCCTCCCACATTCCAAAGTCAGGCAGGTAGGTTAATTGGCTCCTCACTAAATCGGCCCTAGTGTGTCTGTGTATATATGCATGTAAAATAGGGACTACAGATTGTAAGCTACCTAATGGGCAAGGATGGATGTGAATGTACAGCGTGTAATACACTGCATAAATTGCCAGTGCTATATATTGTAAATACAAACCAAATAATTTCCTTGAGCTCGCAAATAAAATATGAATAAGGAATGCTGCAGCCACTACACAATTGAGATACTAGACGTAAAAAAAGCTATTTCAATGAAAGTGGGCACGCTGTGCCTATAAAATTCAAAAGTGCTACTGTGCATACAATAAAGGTATATCATACTATGCCTATACCATGAGAAGGTACCAATAGTGTAAGCTTTGTGCATGCAATCGACAATAAAAATAAATAAAAGAATGAAAAATACAAAATTCAATAAACATGCAATAGTGCTATTAAGTATTATTTTAGAAGTGTCAAAGGACACTTAAGCCCTAAAGCAAAGGTACTACATTATGATAATTCACCCTGAACCAAAATAAAAAATAATATATAAAATTCTATTTTAAGTTGAGGGTGAATTATCATATTATAATACACTGTTTAAAAAAATGAAGGGAACACTTTGACAACACATCAGAGATCTCAATGGGGAAAAATATCATGCTGGATATCTATACTGATAAGGACTGTGTAATGCGTTAGGTATGAAAGGATGCCATGTAGTTTGATGGAAATTAAAATTATCAACCTACAGAGGGCTGAGTTCAAAGACACCCTGAAAATCAAAGTGAAAAAATGATGCAGCAGACTAGTCCATTTTGCTGAAATTTAATTGCAGCAACTCAAAATGGTACTCAGTAGTTTGTATGGCCCCCATGTGCTTGTATGTATGCCTGACAATGTTGGGGCATGCTCCTAATGAAACAACGGATGGTGTCCTGAGGTATTTCCTCCCAGATCCTGGCCAGGGTATCACTGAGCTCCTGAACAGACTGAGGCGCAACCTGGCATCATCTGATGGCCTGAAACATAATGTCCCAGAGATGTTCTATTGGATTTAGGTCTTGCGAGCGTGGGGGCCATTCAATGGTATCAATTCCTTCATCCTCCAGAAACTGGCTGCATACTCTCACCACATGAGGTCGGGCATTGTCATGTACCAGGAGAAACCCAGGACCCACTGCACCAGTTTAGGGTCTGACAATGGCTCCAAGGATTTCATCCCGATACCCAATGGCAGGAAGGGGGTCATTGTCTAGCCTGTAGAGGTCTGTGAATCCCTCCATGGATATGCCTCCCCAGACCATCACTGACCCACCACCAAACTGGTCATGCTGAACGATGTTACAGGCAGCATAACATTTTCCACAGCTTCTCCAGACGCTTTCAAGCCTGTCACATGTGATCAGGGTGAGCCTGCTCTAATCTGCCAATTCTGATGTTCAATGGCAAATGCCAATCGAGGTTCACAATGCTGGGCAGTGAGCACAGGGCCCACAAGAGGAAATCAGGCCCTCAGGCCACCCTCATGAAGTCTGTTTCATATTGTTTGGTTAGAGACATTCACACCAGTGGCCTGCTGGAGGTAATTTTGTAGGGCTCTGGCAGTGTTCATCCTGTTCCTCCTTGCACAATGGAGCAGATACCAGTCCCGCTGATGGGTTAAGGACCTTCTACAGCCCTGTCCAGCTCTCCTAGAGTAACTGCCTGTCTCCCAGAATCTCCTCCATGCTCTTGAGACTGTGCTGTGAGACACAGCAAGCCTTCTGGCAATGACACCTAATGATGTGCAATCCTGGAGGAGTTGGACTGCCTGTGCAATCTCCAAAGTGTACAGATATTGCCTCAAGCTACCAGTAGTGACACTGACCCAAGCCAAATGCAAAACTAGTGAAAAAAAATCATAAAAGACGAGTAGGGAAAAAATGTCAGTGGCCTCCACCTGTAAAACCATTTCTGTTTTGGAGGTCATCTCATTGTTGCCCATCTAGTGCACCTGTTGTTAATTTTATTAACACCAAAGCAGCTGAAACTGATTAACAACCCCCTTTGCTACTTAGCTAACCAGATCAATATACCGGGAGTTTAATTGACTTGATGCTATACTCTGATTAAAAATGCGTTCCTGTAATTATTTTTTTTTTTTCAGCAGTGTACATATGCTTTAAGGCTTGAGTGTCTTTCTGCACTTCTAAAATAATACTTAAACTAATACTAAGATCTAACTTTTTTTGCTTAAAAATAACAATTATGTTATACTTACCTGTGATATGCAGTTGGTTTTGCACAGAGCAGCCCAGATCCTCCTTTTCTCAAGTCCTGCTTGGGCTCTTCTAGCCCCGTCCTCCTGACGAGTGCCCCCACAACAAGAAGCTTGCTATGGGGGCATTGGAGCTGAGCCACAGCTCCCTGTGTCTATTCAGACACGGTGCCGTGCCTAGGCCCTGCTGCCTCTCTCACCTCATTGGCTCAATGACTTTGATTGACAGCAGTGAGAGCCAATGACGCTCGGCTGCTGTCGCAAGCACCTGAGTCTCTCCTGCAACATCGCTGGATAGAGATGGGCTCAGGTAAGTATTAGGGGGGCCGAGGGGGGATGCTGAACACTAAAGGTATTTTATCTTAATGCATAGAATGCATTCACATAAAAATGTTCTGCCTTTACAACCACTTTAACGGCACAATCGGATCTCTTGTTGATTTCTTTTTATTTTTCATGTAGATTGTAATACACGATTAGTACCTTCCCATGGTATAGTAATAGTACATGCTAAAAAGTTATTGTATGCACGGTAGCACTTTAGCATTTTAAAGGGACAGCACACCCATTTCAGTTGAAATAGCTTTTTACACATATACTGGTAATATCTGAAATAAATAAATACATTGAAAAATGAATTTGGAAACGCTAAGTTGTGAACCTAGCCATTACATCACTATTCATACATGTAATTCTTGCTTCTTGTTTGCTGTCACAATATTTATTATGGTGCCACTGCTTTACCGGAGGAACAGAAGAGGGGGGAAAACAGAAACGATGAGTAACATCAGTGAAGGAAAATCTGTGCTCTGTAAATAGAGCACCATGACTTAAAATGTATTTATTTTTCCTCTTTCTTTTTTAAGCCCATGGTGCGGTGCACAAAAAGTAAACATCGAAAGTGAACAAAAAAATGCATGTGAACACTCACAAAAATGTGAAGTTAGGGTGTATCTGTTAGTCCCTTTCCAAACAGGAAGAACCCTTCCTTCACCCTTCAGGGTACAAGACATCTGACGGGTGCAAGGCACACTGAAGTCCACCTAGCCAAAAGGCCCAGCGGACCCCACTCCTGATGGTCAGCCAAAGCTGACGAGCTGACTAGCTTATACTAGGGTGGGTATGGGAAAGTGCAGCGTGGTGCTTGAGCAGTAAACACAGAGTCCAGCTGCAGAACATAGAACTTGTATTAATGTGAAGTTCAGGAATTTACAACAAGCCTGGCGGGAAGGCGTCCGACCGGGAACACTCACAGGATGCAAAATGTGTAGCAGAGCGGGTCTCGGCATAACAACAGCGTCTTTTTTGAGGGGCGGAAGGTGGCCTGGCCAGTCCGTACCCAAATGGGTAGGACTATTCCCACTGCTAATTACTGTCCCTGTCAAATGGGTGACCTGTTCGTACAATACCCACACGAGAAATGCACCCAAGCCTGGGAGCCAAGGCCAGCCATAGGCTCTACCTGAAACAAAAAGTCTGCCAGAGTCACAAGGAGCAGCAGCATCCAATCAGAAAGCTTCCCCATTGGCCCAGGAAACCATAGGGGAACCATGTCCCTCTTGAATTCCCCACTGACTGCAATGCTGTTGTGGACGAGTGCCGCCAACAGTGGAGAAAGTACACCAACCTGCCTAGAAGAGACGAAAAGAGATGCCCCCCATCACATCCCATCCCATCCCAAGGCAAGGCAAGGAAGGAAAATAAGGGCCAAACATCCTCTCCCTAAACCTTTAGGGTAGACACAATGACCCACACCTTTCATCCTGAGTGAAAAGCAAAACGCATAAATAACTGAAGGGGGACACAAGTGGCGAGCATTTGCTCTCCACGTGTGTTCCCCTTCAGTTATTTATGTTGTTCTATTTACATATGCAAAAATAGAAAAATGGCAGTGCAGGTGCATTGGCTAGGCCTTGCGGCCTGGTAGCAAAAAGTGCATAGAAAGCCAAATTTATTTTTATTTTTTTAACTTTTGGTCTACAGCGTGAAAGGATTAGAACCCCTATCAGGTTTTTAGTGCTGTCTGTGTCCCTGCTGAGGAGATTCTCCCTCATTTATTTGTCCTGGTGATCATTGTCTACAAAACATAATGTGATGGGAAATCCAAAAAACTGCATTTGTCACCAGAACAAGAGCTGAGGACACATCTTCCAATGGGAACACCTGTTCCAGTGATAGCTGTTATAAAGGAGAAGTTAGAGAGATTCTCTAATTTCCTGTTGCATCTCTGCGACCGGAAGTGAAGAGAAATTTCCCCAACTGGACATAGGCTGTTCAGGGAATCATAACCCTTCCCCTAGTACCCAAAACGAATGAAAATAAGTTTTAGCTATACATTCATTTTAACTGACAGAGGTGATATTTTAAGTCTGCTTTTAGGTAATGTTTTATTTTATTTTTTTTTTAAAACATTTAAAAAAAAATCTAAAACATTTTTTTGTATGAACAAACATATTATATACAGTATGTTGACTATGCCAACAAAATGACCGTTGGGACCTACAGTGCTGTTGTAAAAATCGAATCACGATTTTAAAGAAATTCTACAGAACCATACAATAGATTTATAACTGAATGTGGAATTGTAACCTTGTGTCAGCCATATTGCAGAACATGCCCCAAGCAGTGTGCATTCCATCTTCTCTGCTGGTGTTTTTCCATTTAATTCTATGCTTGCTAGTTACCATGGCAACCTACATGTTGTAAAGAAATGTATTCACTTAAACGCATGTGAAAGTTAAATTCTTTTGATATCAGTACGAGTGTGTTGAATGCCAAGGCTAAATGCCACTTGTGTTTTTCTTAAAGCTGAACTCCAGGCAGAAATGAAAAACACCAGTAGATTCAATTATGTGCTTGTTAAAATAATATTACCTATAATAATTTAATTCTAAAATAATAATTATGATTAAAAGGAGTTGTAAAGCCAGGAAGGTTTTTTTTATCCTAATGCATTCTATGCATTAAGATAAAAAGCCTCCTGTGTGTAGCAGCCCCCCCCCCCCCAGCACCCCCTAATACTTACCTGTGACCCCTATCTATCCAGCGATGTCCACGAGCCCCTCGGCCATCCTGGGACTCTCCCTCCTGATTGGCTAACATTGGCGCCATTGGCTCCCACGGCTGTCAATCAAAGTCAGTGAGCTAATCAGGAGAGAGAGAGGGGGCGAGGCCGAATCGCAGCTCTGTGTCTGAATGGAACTCGACAGGAGGGAGGGGCTAGGAGCAACAAGGAGGGACCCGGGAAGAGGAGGATCTGGGCTGCTCTGTGCAAAACCAACTGCACAGAGGAGGTAAGTATTAGTCCCCATTCACACTGGGGCGTCCTGTGAGGCGACCTGGTCGCCTCACAGGTCGCCGTAGGTCGCCTTCCATAGGGAAGCTGCGGACTCGTTCTAATAGGAGCAACACAAGTCGCTCCGACTTAGAAAAAGGGTCCGGAGCTTCTTTGGGGCGACCCGGAGCGACCGTCATAGACTTCAATGTTATGAAGTCCGTGCCGGCCGCTCTGAGGTCGCGGCGCGCTGCTCGCACCACTACCTCGGAGGTCGCCTGGGGAAGTCGGATCTCCCCAGTGTGAACGGGGCCTAAAATGTTTGTTATTTTATTTTTATTTTTAAATGAGACTTTACAATCACTTTAATGCCTCATGGACATTGGACGTTATTAAAACACCAGTAGAAAGCTGTAGCTGTAGGAGTTTTTCAGCTTTATTGCAGGAGCATTTTTTAGACTTTTTTCAGCTGTAGCTTTTTTTTTTTTTAGCAAAACTATACTCCCACAAAAGCGTATGGCTCAAAAACGTTAAAAAGAATAGCCACATTTTCAGCGTTTTTTGGCGTTTTTAAGCTTTTATCACAGTTTACACACTTTTATAGCTGAAAAACTCCTTTCAAAACCCACTAGTTCTGGGTTTTTTTCCAGGCAGAAAACGCAACTGCCAAAAACTGCATGGACACATAGGATATAACATGCTGGGGAGTTTACTGGCTGCAGGAAAAACGTCTGACGCCAAACACAGCAGCTGTAAAAAACGTCCAGTGTGCATGGGGACTAATATTATGGATGATAAGGCCTCATGCACGCTGGATGTTATAAAATACCAGTAGAAAGCTGTAGCTGTAGAAGAAGTTTTTTAGCATTATTTTTGCAGTAGCGTTTTTCAGTGTTTTTTAGCTTTTTTTTTTAGCAAAACGTTACTCCTACGAAAAAAAGCTTAAGGCTCAAAAACATTGATAAACGCAGAATAGCTGCTTTTTTCAGCGTTTTTTTAGCGTTTTTCAGTGTTTTTAAGCTTTTATCTTAGAGCATTTTTACAGCTGAAAAACGCCTCTCAAAACCCACTAGCAGGGCAGCCATCAGAAATTTTGGGGCCCCTTACACAGCTTAAGGCCTGGGCCCCACCGTGCCTGACCACCAACATTCCGCAGGGCCCGCCCTCTGGTCGTCCCACCGAATCCGCCCACTGGCCATCCCACCGAGTCCTTCAGTGCACCCACTTCTATTTCACATCCCCATATATTCAGCAAAGAGATATCCCAATTCAACAAAGAGACAGCCTCATATTTTCAGCAAAGAGACATCCCAATCAAGTAAAGAGACTGCTTCATATATTCAGCAAAGAGATATCCCAATCCAGCAAAGAGACAGCCTCATATTTTCAGCAAAGAGACAACGGAATCCAGCAAAGAGACATCCCTTCAGCTGCATCAGCTTACTCTGCACCCACTATGCTTTAGCAATTGCTAGTTACTGCAGCTGCAACTACTCGGTCTCCTTGGTTGGGGCCTTGGCGTCCTGGGCCCCTCGGAATGCCTGGGCCCCTTACATGTGTATGGGCTGTCCCCCCCTGATGGCTGCCCTGCCCACTAGTACTGGGGTTTTTTCCAGCCAGAAAAGGTTCTTGCCAAAAACTGCTGATAACAGCCTATGTGTGCATGGACATCAAAAGTATTCCAATTAGCTGTATTGATATCAGACTCTCCTGCCTGCACATACGATAAAGAGAGAGCAGGGTGAGCAGACCTCAGCTGCTGCTCCACCACTGTCCAATCACAAGGGATAAATTGTCCAAAGGCTCGTACACACTATAAGAAAATCTGACGAACATTTTCGTCCGAGGAACGATGGTACGTTTTTCTGATAGCGTCTATACAACTTTCGACAGCCGATTCTGACCTTCCGAATCGAAACTTCCGAAGGGACAAACTCCAAGCTTTTTCTCATACGGGAACAGGACGAACGATTTTTGTTTAATGTGTACCGTTTTTCGTGTGAGAAATATCAGATACGAAAGACTGCGCATAATGAGATACAACAAATTTAAAAGAAAAAAAAAAGTCCTTTGTCATACAAGAATTTTTGGACGAAAGTGTGAATGGAGGTTAGACGAAGGTGGATGGGAGGGGTGGTGAAAATTTGGTTTTATCCTGGAGTGAGGTGTGAACAAGCTTTTGACACTAGCAGTAGAAGGTGGGGGGTCCTGATGCAAGGGGGCTTTTCCCAGAGTTGTCTGCATTCAGTATATACATTATACAATATATCTCAGCCTTTTTTGCCAACAGAAAATGTCCCCTTCCTTCCTCAGTAAAGGAAAGAATGTGATTGCTTGCTGTGGGCAGCAGAGACTGTCTGAGACATTTCCTCTCTCGGACACTTTGATACAGAAGATAGATCATTCCGGAAATTCAACGCTCTTAGTGGGGGAATGTGAAGACTAGAAAAACCAGTCTGTTGGCTAGAGAATGCCTCCATCGCTTGTCTCAAGATGGAGAAAAAGGAATACAAAATATGACAGATCTGTAGCAGCAAGTAACAAAAATGCAGCCGTTCTAGGTGCATTGTTATGGAGAATTCTTTAGAGCAATCGTTCCTCCATTCCATTGATTCTAGTAGGGCTTGTTAACTTAAATGTATCACTGTGAGTTGCGTGAGAAAAATCCGCCTGCTGCATTTTTGTGCATTGGCTGAGATATTCTTGTTCAAGTCCACTGAACAAGGTACTTCACATCTCATGTAAAATAAAAGAACACCTCCAAACAGCAGGGCACTTCAATGACCTGACCCTTAACCATTTCCCCTTTCGGAAGATGACCAGGCCATTTTTTGCTATACAGCACTGCGCTGCTTTAACCCCTTCTGGACCCGGAAGGATTTGCCCCCTTAATGACCAGGCCATTTTTTGCGATTCGGCACTGCGTTATTTTAACGGACAATTGCGCGGTCGTGCAAAGCTGTACCTAAATAAAATTGATGTCCCTTTTTTTCCCACAAATAGAGCTTTCTTTTGGTGGTATTTAATCACCTGTGCTATTTTTATTTTTTGTGCTATAAACAAAAAAACAGCGACAATTCTGAAAAAAAAAATATATATTTTTTTCACATTCTGCTATATGACATTCTCCAAAAAAAACCAAAACGAAAAATCTAATTTTTTTTAACATTTTAGGCCAATTTGTTTTCTGCTACAAATTTTTGGTAAAAAAAAATTGCAATAAGCGTATTTTTATTGGTTTGCGCAAAAGTTATCAAGTCTACTAACTACGGGAAAGATTTCTGTCATATTTATTTTTTATTTTTTTTTTTTTTTACTAGTAATGGTGGCTATCTGCAATTTTTCGTGGGACTGTGACATTGCGGCGGACAGACCGGACCCCTAAATGACATGTTTGACACTTTTGGGAGGACCAGTGACATTACTACAGTAATTGCTAAAAATATGCACTGTTACTGTAATAATGACACTGGCAGGGAGGGGGTTAACACTGTGGATGATCAAGGGGTTAAATGTGTACCTAGGGGCGTGTTTCTGACTGTATGGGGGTTGGGCTTTTGAAATGATCATAGAGACCTGTGATCCTATATAGCAGGATCACAGGCGCACTGTGATCATTCCAGGGAGAAGAACAGTCAGCAGGGCCGGTGCTTCCACTAGGCAAACTAGGCAGCCGCCTAGGGCGCATTGCCACCTAGGGGCGCAGCGAGGAGTCGGAACTCTCTCTCCATGAATGATTATTGTGAGCTGAGGGGAGAGGTGGCTGTAGGGGAGGAAGAAGGGACAGAGAAAGATGCCAGGTGTCTTGGGCAGTGGCGGAACTATCAGGCCCTGGCTTTCCACCACTGTTGGAGGGGCCCCAAGAGGCAGGAATGGAGCCCACCAGAGTGCTGCCTGCATGATGATCCTCTTCAGCTGGAGCTGAACGGCCTTAACCCCAGGCAGGAAGTGACTCTCTGCACTGAGCTGGTGGGCAGCCGTTCATTTCCCTGGGTTGGTATTAAGCAGGGAGTGGAGGAGAGCTGAACCTGAGCCAGAGCTCGGCAGTGGAGGGCGGAACCTTTACTGGGGCAGAAGCGAGGGGGCACCGGAATGGTCTGAGGAGGTTGGTGATGAAGGACATGCGAAGCTCTCTGACTGCTGCTTCTCCCTCCACCAGGAGCCGGTTGGAGCTGTGGTGAGCACTATTGTCCAGGAGAGAAGCGTCCTGGGAGAAGGAATCAGCAGGATCACAGTGAAGGAGGGCAGAGTGGAGGCCACTCTCTTCATATCGCCCAGTTAGTGTCCCCAGAACAGGGGATCGGGGTCCCTGGGTGTTACATGGAGCATCGCTGGTATGAAAGGGAATCGGGGTCACCAGGTGTGCCATGGGGAATCAGAGTCACCAGGTGTGACATGGAGGATAGGGGTCACCGGGTGTAACAGGAGTTCGGGGTCACCAGGTGTGCCATGAGGAATTGGGGTCCCTGGGTGTGCCATGGGGGATTGGGGTCCCCAAGTGTGACACGGAGGAACATCAGGGTCCCCAGGTGTGACATGGAGGAACATCAGGGTCCCCAACTGTGACATGGAAAAACATCAGGGTCTGACATAGAGGAACATTGGGGTCACTGAGTATGACAGCATGACATGAAGGAACACGGGGGTCCCTGGGTGTGACATGGAGCAACATCAGGGTCAGTGGATATGACAGCATGACATGGAGGAATATTGGGGTCCAAGGGTGTGACATGAAAAAACATCAAAGTCCCTGGGTGTGACACGGAGGGACATTAGGGTCCCCGAGTGTGACATGGAGTAATATGGGGAACCATCGGATCAGGGTCACTGAGATGACACAGGGAAGTTTTTAACCCCTTCCCTTTTTTTTGGGGGGGCGCAAGTAGCTGGTCTTGCCTAGGGCGTAAAATAGTCTAGCACCGGTCCTGACAGTCAGCTGTGTTTGCAATAGCTGACCATCCTTCTCTCTCAGCGGGGAGTGATCGCGGATGGCTGCGATCAATGGAGCGATCCCTGCTGAGCAAGCAGAATCTGTCCAAACAGATCTGACCCGTGTGAAAGGGGCCCAAGAGTAAAAAAAAAAACCCAAAAAATAAATAAATAAATGATCCCTTCTGGGGGATGGCTGTAAATTTTAAGGATTTGTTGTAGAGTTCTACTTTTCTCCTCCCTGGAAACAAAAGCGGTTTGTTCCACTATGTCATTTGGATACTGATTCCGAATGGAAGGGTCTGGTTCTTTATAATCACCTGGTGCACTCTTTCTGATGAAAAAGTTGCAGTGTCTGTATCACTCTAGAAATAGTTACCCCTTCTACTGCAGAGGATGCTTGAAGTTTGACTCCCATTTTAGTGCAGACTTCTGGGAAAATCAGTGAGCCAATCACACGAACATTCCCATTCTGTACACACCAACAGTAAATGCCTCTAGGTTGCCATATTAAATTGAATTGGTTTGTGTAGCAATTGTATATGCTATATTATTATTATTTTTTTCTTGCTATTTTTTTCCATGAAAGTAAAGTTACCCTTTAAGCCTAAAGCTAAACCCCAGGCACCAATACTTTAATTTAATTATATTCCTCATTAGCCACAAAGGATATAAATTAATCTTGTGAATACCAACTGCCTTTGAAAACCCATATATCACCTTATAAATGTAGCAGACATAATTCACTGTGCTTCCCTTAGCTTTTGCAGAGGGCAGAGCAGTGGGAGGGACCCAGGTTCACCCACTACAGGATGCCTGCAGAAAACTATAGGAGGTGCAGAGAAAAGACCAGTCACCTGCGCAAGGAGAGAGAGCAGCAGTGACCGGTCTTTATTACAGGAAGTTCCTGCACAAAGGCCAGGTTTTACACTGGAATACTGCATAGATCTGGAAGAAATATACAAAGCACACCAAGGGGGAGATTTACTGAAACTAATGCATACAGAATCTGGTGCATAGTACCCAATCAGCTTCTAGGTTGTAATGCCAAAGCTTATTTGAACAAGATAAACTTAGAAGCTGATTGGTTACCATGCACCGTTGCGCCAGATTCTGTATGCACCATTGTTCCCCACAAGATTCCAGTAAGAATATGCATGCCTCTTGTATTTTGAAAATATTTGCTTATCCTGGAGTTCAGCTTTAACTATTTTACCACCGCCCACAGTAATATTACTGCGGCAGAGTGGCTCTTTATCGTCTGACGACGTAGTACTACGTCGTCAGACACTCCCCCTTCTGGGCGGCGCTTGCGCGCCGCCGGAGGCTCGCTCCCGCTGTTTTCATTCACAGCGGGAGTCGGGCCAGGGGAGGAGCAGCGGCGATCGCCGCTGCTCTGCCCCGATCGCCGGGGATCTAGTGTGGAGATCCGCCCGCCTGTGTAAACACAAGCGGGCGGATCTCCATAGTGACAGGGAGTGACAGATCGGACTGTTCAGCATAGCTGGACATCCGATCTGTCCATGACTCACTAAAATTGGCCAAAAATTTTTAAAAAAATTGGTTTTTACATCTTTTTTGGGGGGAATTTCATATAAAAAAATGTTAAAAATATTGTTATTTTTTCAAAATAAACGCTCTTTTTTTGTTTATAGCGCAAAAAGTAAAAATCGCACAGGTGATCAAATACCACCAAAAGAAAGCTCTGTTCGTGGGAAAAAAAGGACATAAATTTCGTTTGGGTACGGCGTCGCACGACTGCGCAATTGTCAGTTGAAGTCGCACAGCCCCGAATCGCAAAAAGTGGCCTGGACGGAAGACAGCAAAATCCTCCGGTGGTAAAGTGGTTAAGGCGAAACTCATGCTAAATACACAGGTAAAATACATAGGAGTGAGCTGTTTACCTGCCAAATCTGCATCCTCCACTGCACACTGCGATTCTCTCTGCTGATCCCTAGGCCACTGCTGTATAGTCGCAACGTAGTGGCTGGCAGGAGGAACCATAGAGAACGGGAAGGGAGGAGTTGACACCAGGAATGAGAAACACTCAGAAATGTGTTGGATAGGATGCAATGAATAGAGAGACAGGAAAAGTGAGTAACAACCCTCTTTTTTGCAACATATGCATTTTTTTTTAAATCTAGGCAGGGCTTTTTTTTTCTGAGAGAATAGGTGCAGGAACTCCCCCATTCTGAGCCACTTCTTGACTCCGCCCATCCACCCACCTCTGAGCAACATCCCTTGGTTTCACCACCTACCCACCTCCTGTTCTGACCCTTTTAGAGACTTCAGAACCAAGTATCATTTTGTGGTGATGAGTAATTTGTATGGAATTTGTTAACAAGAAAAGCAGTACAGTAGATCCCCAGCAGAAATAGATCCCCCCAGCAACAATGGACCCCATAGCAACAATGGACCCCAACAACAATAGACCCCAGTAGCAACAGCTGATTTTCCAGCAGCAGCCCAACATCAATAGACTCTCCAGCAGCCAGCAACAATAGACCACTCCTTCAACAATAGATTGAGCAGATAGACCATTGGTAGATAGACAATTCACCCCCCAGTAACAGAAGCCCAAACAACAATAGTTCATCCACCAGCAACAATAGACCTCCCCAGCAACAACAGACTGACGCAAAAAAATCAATGCCCTCCAGCAACAATAGAACCCTCCCTTAACAGTATTACATAGTTACATAGTAGGTGAGGTTGAATAAAGACAATAGTCCATCCAGTTCAACCTGTGTAGGTGTGTGTGGCTGTAATCATCTCCCTTTCAGCAACAATTGACCCCCCCCAGCAATTTAAGCATATCCAACAACAATAATAAATCCCCCACCAGCAACTATAGACTGCCACGCAAAAGTAGATGCCCTCCAGCAACAATAGATTCCACAACAGCCAGCAACATTACACCCCACCCTCAACAGTCAATCTCTTTCAGCAACAACTGACCCACCAGCAACATAAGCCCACCCCCAGCAACAATAGATCCCCCAGCAGCCAGCATCAATAGACTCTTCAGCACCCCTTGCCATTACATATAGTCAGTGCTGGAGGTGCCGGAATTGCATTCCCCCTCATTCCTGCTGAGAAAAAGCCCTTGGTCTAGGGATGTGAAAAGCACTTCTACGTTCCCAATCCTCCGCTCCCCTAGCAGATGCTCTGTTTTGGTAGAGGATTGTTCCTCTCTGACACATGTCCATTGCAGGGCTACAGGCTCTGCGTTGGCCTTGATGACATAAGCATGCCTTAGACTTCCGCCGTGGAGGGCTGAAGAGGCTGCAGAGACAAGTCTAGAAGCACAGTGGAGCCTGCGGGACTGCTTTACCTGGTCCCTTAGGCTCCATGTACACGGGACGCTGGAAATGGCCGCTTAGGAGCAGTTGATCGTTTTTTTCAGAAGCCCCTGAACCCATCTACATTTTATCTTATCTGTCCATGTACACCAGGTCGTTTACAGTCATTTGCAGGCAGTTGCGTTCAGGGACTGTTTTTAGAACGCAATTATTTGCGTTCGAACGTGTGTTTCCCGGCGTTTCAAAAGCACAAACGCATCCGAACGCGTCTAAACACGTCTGAACGCGTCTGAACGCGATGAACCGCGTTTAGCATTCGCGTTTTTCCATTTTAAAGGGGAATAATTTTTTTGACCTCTAGGAACGCTTCTAAACGCAAACGCCCGCAAACGCTGCTAAACGCCCGCTAAACGCGGGTACAAACGCGACTGAACGGACGTTTCAAACGTCCTAAAAATTCCAGCATTCAAAGGGACTTTTAACAACGTCCCGTGTACATGGAGCCTTAGACATAAACTAAATGTTTCAGGCACAGCCTCACTACGAAGGGGGGACGATTTCATTTTTTCATTATTTTGCTTTAACTCAACAAGAGTCACTTTAACACAAGGAATCAAAGAAGGAGAGAGTCTACAGTTCTATTGTGTAAAACAGATGTTGTGGGCATGCCTTTAGGTGTACTTTTTCCCTGCCCAGCCCTTAGGGGACATGAGCAATCACATCTAGACTGGTGCCATCATCCAGGAAATTGGGAAAAGCACAGCTGTCAAGGATTCCAGTGCAGCTCTCATCGAACAGGCAGGAACAAGGAAAAAATGTATAATACATTTGCAAAAATGTATGTATTTTAGGTCAAAGTGTATGTGCGTGTGTTTATATATATATGTACATTATATATATATATATATATATATATATATATATATATATATAAACAGTATCTCACAAAAGTGAGTACACCCTTCACATTTTTGTAAATATTTTATTACATCTTTTCATGTGACAGCACTGAAGAAATGTCACTTTGCTACAATGTAAAGTAGTGAGTGTACAGCTTGTATAACAGTGTCAATTTGCTGTCCCCTCAAAATAACTCAACACACAGCCATTAATGTCTAAACCGCTGTCAACAAAAGTGAGTACACCCCTAAGTTAAAATGTCCAAATTGAGCCCAATTAGCCATTTTCCCTCCCTGGTGTCATGTGACTCATTAGTGGTTTAAGGTCTCAGGTGTGAATGGGGAGCAGGTGTGTTAAATTTGGTGTTATCGCTCTCACTCTCTTATACTGGTCACTGAAAGTTCAACATGGCACCTTGTGGCAAAGACCTCTCTGAGGATCTGGAAAAAAAGAATTGTTGCTCTACATAAAGATGGCCTAGGCTATAAGAAGATTGCCAAGACCCTGAAACTGAGCTGCAGCAGGGTGGCCAAGATCATACAGCGGTTTAACAGGACATTCATCTTTTATTTCACATGCTTATACAGTATTTATATTGTTTTCCACCGTTACATGAAGGGTGATCTCTCTGGAAGAAGTGACAGTAGCAGAAGTTGGGACAAACTAACTGACAGACAGGGGTGCTTCCAAAAGTCCTATTTTATTTATAGGGTTTAAACATTATACTACAGAAATGTCAAATTTAGGTTAGCTTCAGTTAGGAACTTAGGGCTGAATTTGTTTGTTGCTTTCTGAAAGCAGAAGAGACAGTCGCTTCATTGCAGAACAGACATGCAAAGTCTCTTCTGCAATCATTTACACCTACAGTACCTGCCTGTTCGCTGTATTTTCTGGCATGTAAACTGAACTGTGCATGTGCAGCTCAGCTTACATCGCCGGCATGGTCCCAGGACAACTGACTCCCGCACATGTGCTGGAGTCACATCCTCCCGCACAGACCAAAGAAGACCATCGGCCAGCAGAAGATGCCAGTGCTGGTGAAGGAAGGGGATCATGGAAGGGAAGGTTAGTTTAGCTCTCAACCAAACTGTCAAGCCATCAAACGGCTGGTGTCATAGCTGATCCCACGTGCAGCACCATGGCAAATGCAGATCAAACAGGGGCTAAGATGGCAGCTTCCTTAGCTGTAAAGCATGGGTGTCCAACCTTTTGGCTTCTCTGGGCCACAGTAGAGAAATTTTCTTGAGCCGCATATAAAATATATACAATAGTTAAGGTATATAAGTAATAAAACTTTGTTTTTTAATTTTATGTTTTAATATATGTTTGTATGTACAGCTAGTGTTTGCTGTGATGTATGCACATACACTGCCCCGCACATGTACAATGAAACACACAATGACACATACAGACACATAAATATATACGCAAGCACACTGGTAACGCACACTTGTAACACACACACTGGAGTAATGCACACACTCGTAACGCACACACATAACACTCTCTGGTAACGCACACACTGATGTAATGCACACACTGATGTAACGCACACACTGGTGTAATGCACACACTGATGTAATGCACACACTGGTGTAATGCACACACTGATAACGCACACACATAACACATGCTGGTAACGCACACAATGATGCACACACTGATGTAATGTACACACTGGTAACGCACACACTGATGTAATGCACACACTGATGTAACGCACACACTGGTGTAATGCACACACTGATGTAATGCACACACTGGTGTAATGCACACACTGATAACGCACACACATAACACATGCTGGTAACGCACACAATGATGCACACACTGATGTAATGTACACACTGGTAACGCACACACATAACACACGCTGGTAACGCACGCAATGATGTAATGCACACACTGATGTAATGCACACACTGGTGTAATGCACACACTGATAACGCACACACATAACACATGCTGGTAACGCACACAATGATGCACACACTGATGTAATGTACACACTGGTAACGCACACACATAACACACGCTGGTAACGCACGCAATGATGTAATGCACACACTGATGTAATGCACACACTGGTGTAATGCACACACTGATAACGCACACACATAACACATGCTGGTAACGCACACAATGATGCACACACTGATGTAATGTACACACTGGTAACGCACACACATAACACACGCTGGTAACGCACACAATGATGTAATGTACACACTGGTAACGCACATACTGGTAACGCACACACATAACACACACTGATAACACACACCCTGATGTAATGCACACATATAAAACACACTAATGTTACGCATACACTGATGTAACACACACACTGATGTAACGCACACACTGATAACAAAAATGACTGATGCAAAAAAAACACATACTCAAATCTACACAAAGAGATCCTAATTTACAATACATAATTTATCCACCTCCCTGCTACATATCTTTTTGGTGCATGAAGGTGGATTCCCTGTGTTTTCTGTGGCGTCTGGCTTAGTGTGATAAGAGTCTCCGTTGGCTCCTTTCTAGTCTCTCCCACATGGCTTCTTCATATGCCTGGAGGAAGTGACTTGTAATCACTTACCCCCGGCACTGTGGCATTATGCAAATGCTGAATCACGGGAGACTTGAGATGTCTTGAGTTCCACTGCAAATTGCCTGCGATTTCGGGTCGCGGGTTGGACATGCCTGCTGTAAAGGATGGAAGGGTTTATTTAAAGCAGAGTTCCACCCTGAAAATGTTTTTTTCCACCGTCCGCTTGCTTTAATTTACCTGAAAAAGAATTGGATAATTTAAATTTTTTTGTTTTGTTTCACTTACCTTCTTTTTAATGAAAATATACTTACCTTCCTTCCTCTTCCTCCCTCTGTGGCTGCGGCCCACACCTTCACTTCCTCCTTGCATTGACTCCTGGGAGATGAGCGTCATCACTCCCAGGAGTCAATATACCTGCACTGGACCCGCTCGTCAGTTCCGGTGCAGGCACGTCATTCCCTGCTAAACAGCTTCTGGGCATGCCCAGAAGCTGTGCAGGGATGCCCTGGAAGTGACGAGCAGGGCATTCTGGGACTCCGACGTCAAAGAAGAGTACACCGAAGAGGGCGCTCCGGCTTCAGCTGCCCACACCTGAGATGGCAGCGCTGGACAAGACATTTTCAAGGTAAGTATTTCTTCTAAAAGTAAAGGGGACAGTTCAGAGGCTATCGTTGCTTAAATGCACTAGCCCTGACTGTCCCGGGGGATTTTTATCTAAAAAAAATTTTCTAGGGTGGAACTCCGCTGTAAGCTTTAAAGGTAACTGAAAACTGCATGTCACCCAACAACTTTCCTGACAACATGGTGGCCGCAGGCGCACCACTTAGTATCCTGGGTGGACTCCTCTTCTGTGTGTACTCTCCTGCTTGCTGCCACTGCCGCTACTGGTAGCCTGACAACAGGGCAGGAAGCACTTAAAGAGAAAGTAAAGCTTCCTCTGTAACTTGAACCTATAGATAAGGCTTACCTATAGGTAGTGTAAAGATCTCCTAAACATGCACCGTTTAGGAGATATTTACTTTGCATGCAGCCAGTGAACTTACTGGCGCATGCACTCTGAAGGAAAGGCCGCCTGTGCTGTTCCTTCAGAGCCCTGTGCCGTGAACGGGAGTTATGTCATCGTGGCTCCGGCCACTCAGGTGGCCGGAGGATGCAAACCCAGAAGGAAGACGGCTGAAAATGTCGGCCGTGTCACCAGTGAGCGGGCAGCGCTGCGGGGCCTTCGTTCTAAGTATTTCATAATGAGCTAGTATGTGAACCATATTAGCTCATTATGCCTTTGTCTTTCAGGTTTTTTTTTTCTGAGGTTTACAACCTCTTTAACTACTTCAATACAGTGCACTTTCACCCCCTTCCTGCCCAGGCCAATTTTCAGCTTTCTGCGCTGTAACACTTTGAATGACAATTGTGCGGTCATGCTACACTGTACCCATATGAAATTTTTATCATTTTTCCACACAAATAGAGCTTTCTTTTCTTAATCACCCTCTGAATCACCGCTTGGTTTTTTTATTTCTTACAAAAAAAAAAAATGAAAAAAGACAGAAAATTTTGAAAAACAAAATGTTTTTCTGATTTTCTGTGAGTATATTTTGAAAATAAGAAATTTTTCGCCTTCACTAATGTGCACTGATGAGGCGGCACTGATGAGGAGGTACTAATATGCCGCACTGATGGTTACTGATAGGCGGCACTGAAAGGTGGCACTGATGGGCACTGAGAGGTGGCACTGATGGGCACTGGCAGGCGGCACTGATGGACACTGACGGGCAGCACTGACGAGCACTGACGGGCACTGACAAGTGGCACTGATGCACACTAATGGGCAGCACAGATGAGCAGGCACTGACTTGCAACACTATGGGCACTGATGATGGGCACTGTGGGAACTGATGGTAGGCACTGTTTTCTGAGTATTTCTACAAATTTCTGTAATCAGGGCACTGATAATTAGTGCCCTGATTACCTTTTCTTGGTTCCCTTTTGAGGAGGAGCTGCTGATTAGCTCTCCTCGCCACACACTCTGACAGTGTGAGGCGAGGAGAGCCGGTAAACGGCACTTCCTCATTTACATGTGACAGGCTGTGATTGGACATAGCCAAACACATGGGTAAAGAGCCAAGATCGGGGTCACGCCATGTCCTAGCAACACAGCGCGGCCACGATCGCCGCACTGCACGCCCCCGCAGGTGTGCGAGAGAGGCTGTTCTGGTGCACTGTTTTAGGACGGCGTCCCAGAACAAAAGCCGCACCGCTCCGCCGTCATTTGACGGTGGGTGGGCGGGAAGTAGTTTAGGTCTGTACATAGGGTGGGAGCTGCCCAACTTTTAAAATGAACAAGCGGGGGATGGGTTGCTAGGATGCAAGGCACAACCTGGTCCTCCACTTGTTTATTAACAAAAAGAGATGGGCAGCTCCTGCCCTCAGTGCAGGCCTACTATGCCTACCGCCATCTGCCCTGTGTGTTAAGGTAGGACTGTGAAGGGGAGAGCTGTAACTGCAATGGGGACTTTGGTTTAATGGTAGTTGTGATTGCAAGGGAGGATTGTGTTTGGGGGGAGCTGTGATGTGACACGTGATGTCAGAAGGGGGTGGTGCCCCCAGGTGACATAACCTGTCGGCCCCGCCCCTTGCCTATAAAAGAGCTGTCAAAGTTCAAGAGCATCATTCGGCAGGTACGCCTCAGAAGAGGCGGAAGTGTTCTTTAATTTTTTTATATTTTTCGGGTGTGGCAGGCGTTGTGATTGACGATGGATTTACATCGAGGTACACTATTTTTTTATTTTTATTTTTGAATAAAGGACCTGTCAAATACTGTCTTAGGGGTACGATACCCATTCACATGGGGGGGCGGGATCTGGAAGCGCCCTTGTTAAAGGGCGCTTTCAGATTTAGATAAGCCCTCCACCCGCAGACCCCCACAACCACAGGCCAGAGTTGTGGGAAAGAGGCCCCTGTCCCAATCAACATGGGGACAAAGTGCTTTGGGGGCACCCCAAAGCACCCTTCCCATATTGAGGGCAAGCGGCCTGGTATGGTTCAGGAGGGGGGGATGCTCGCTCGTCCCGTCCCCCTTTCCTGCCCTGCCAGGCTGCATGCTCGGATAAGGATCTGGTATGGATTTTGGGGGGGACCCCACGACGTATATTTTTTACATTTTGGAGTGGAGTTCCCCTTAAAATCTATACTAGACCCAAAGTGCCTGGTATAGATTTTGGGAGGGACCCCATGCCATATTTTTTTTTTTTTTAATTCTGTCATAGGGTTCTCCTAAACCACTTAAATACAGGGCAATTACATTACAGCCATGAGCAAGTTTAAATGACATTTATTCCCTTAGAAATGTCAGTATTGCTGAAGCAGGCTCCATACATCGTACAGATGCGCCACTTTACGGGTTCATTAAGGGAACCCCCCAGGCACGATATTTAAAGGAATTTTTCATTTTTTATTGTTTCACTTTAAGCATTATTAAAATCACTGCTCCTGTAAAAAATTATCCTTTTAGAAAAAATGTTTGCATTGATACATATCCCCCCCAGGGCAGTCCCCGGGCCCCTATACACTTTTTATGGCAATAACCTGCATATACTGTAAGCCTTTAAAATTAGGACTTTTGATTTTTCATGTTCGTGTCTCATAGACTTTAATAGAGTTTGCATGTTCACTAGAACTTTTCCCCTGTTCAAAATGTTCTGGTGCAAACCGAACAGGGGTGTCTTCGGCCATCACTATTCAAAATATATACACCGCTCAAAAAAATTAAAGGAATACTTTGAAAACACATCAGGTCTCAATGAGCAAAAATATCATGCTGGATATCTATACTGATATGGACTGGGTAATGCATTAGGAAGGAAAGGATGCCACATCGTTTGATTGAAATAAAAGTTATCAACCTACAGAGGGCTGATTTCAAAGACACTCCGAAAATCAAAGTGAAAAATAGATGCAGCAGGCTCAGGGCTGCTGTAAGAAATCATGCTGCCCCATACAGCCTTCCTGATGGCCCCCCCCCCCACCTTCCCGGGGTGCAGTGGAGCAGCAGCACTAACTTTATCTGCCTACACCTCAGAAATGAAAAAAAAAAAGTCCCGCTTCTGCTCCCACCTCCTGGGCCCCTCTGATGGCCTGATGGGGCCCAGAGAAATGTAATTTAAGCCCTGGTAACCAAGTAGGAGCGGTGTTGTGGTCTAGTAAAATCCATTTATTAATTTAGGAAGAAATTAACAATAAAGCTGCCCCGGGTCCCCCTGTTTAGCTAATGTGGCCTGGGCCCACTACAACAGGTCTGGGTGTACTGCCTTATCAGTGGCCCTGAGCAGACTAGTCCATTTTACTGAAATTTCATTGCAGCAACTCAAAATGGTACTCAGTAGTTTGTATGGTCCCCACGTGCTTGTATGCATGCCTGACAATGTCGGGGCATGCTCCTTTTGAGATGACGGATGGTTTGACGGATGACAGACTGAGGTGCAACCTGGTGGCGTCAGATGGACCAAAATATAATGTCCCAGAGGTGTTCTAATGGATTTAGGTCAGGAGAGCATGGGGGACTATTCAATGGTAACAATTCCTTCATCCTCCAGGAACTGGCTGCATACTCTCGCCACATGTGGCCGGGCGTTGTCATGCACCAGGAGGAACCCAGGACCCACTGCACCAGCGTAGGGTCTGACAATGGGTCCAAAGATTTCATCCCAATACCTAATGGCAGTCAGGGTGCCATTGTCTAGCCTGTAGAGGTCTGTGCGTCCCTCCATGAATATGCCTTCTCAGACCATCACTGACCCACCACCAAACTGATTATACTGAACAATGTAAAGGCCGCATAATGTTCTCCACCGCTTTTCCAGACCCTCTCACGTCTGTCACATGTGCTCAGGGTGAACCTGCTGTCATCTGTGAAAAGCACAGGGTGCCAGAGGTGGACCTGCCAATTCTGGTGTTCAATGACAAGTGCCAGTCGAGCTCCATGGTGCTGGGCAGTGAGCACGGGGCCCACTAGAGGACATTGGGCCCTCAGGCCACCCTCATGAAGTCTGTTTCTGTTTGTTTGGTCAGAGACATTCACACCAGTGGCCTGCTGGAGGTCATTTTGTAGGGCTCTGGCAGTGCTTATCCTGTTCCTCCTTGCACAAAGGAGCAGATATTGGTCCTGCTGATTGTTTAAGGACCTTCTTTGGTCCTGTTCATCTCTCCTAGAGTAACTGCCTGTCTCCTGGAATCTCCTCCATGCTCTTGAAACTGTGCTGGGGGACACAGCAAACCTTCTGCCAATGGCACGTATTGATGTGCCATCCTGGAGAAGTTGGAATGCCTGTGCAACCTCTATAGGGTCCAGGTATCGCCTCAGGCTACCAGTAGTGACACTGACCCTAGCCAAACACAAAACTAGTGAAAAACAGTCAGAAAAGATGAGTTGGGAAAAAAATGTTGTTTGCCTCACCTGTAAAACCATTCCTGTTTTGGAGGTTGTCTCATTGTTGCCTATCTAGTGGCCCTGTTATTAATTTCATTAACAAAGCAGCTGAAACTGATTAACAACTTCTACTACTACTACTACTTAACGGATCAGATCAATATCCCAGGAGTTTAATTGACTTGATGTTATACTCTGATTAAAAAGCATTCCTTTAATTTCTTTTGAGCAGTGTATATAGCAAAATCTATATTTTTTAGGCTGATAGAGCAGTAGAACCGGTCCTCCTGCTTGTTAGGTGCTGTGCCCGGGCCCCTTTTGAATTGATGGGGCCTGGTGCAGGAGGGCTGGTTCTGCTGCATTATTAGTGGCCCTTATGTACAATCATCTCTTCTCTACATCTGTTCAAAGTCAAAAATGTATAAAGCTTGTCTGACCTGTCAGAATAAAAGGGGGAGGGGAGCTGAAATTACACCTACAGATCTCAATAAGGAGAGCTCTGAGAGCTGATTGGAGGGAAGAGACACCCCCTCTTCCACACAGAAACAGAGTTGAGGCTGTCAGAGCTGGAGCTCTCTCTGTCACATTTTTTTCTCACATTTTTTTGGTTTTAGCAAATCTTGTCATAAGTGATTCATGATAATAGCAGAGGAACGAAGCAGCAGACAGAAATGGCATAGGGGGGTTGATTTACTAAAAGGCAAATATACTGTGCACTGCTAGTGAACTCTAAGTACATTTGCTCTAGATGAGGGGAAGCTAAGGTTTCTATCATCCAATCATGTACAAACAAAAATGCGTATTCATTGCAAAGTGAAGTTCGATCTCATTTACTAAGCAGTGCAAGTATATTTGCCTTGATTAAAGGCAACCCCTTAGTGCTCTTAACCTCCCTGGCGGTATTCCCGAGTGTGGCTCGAGATTAATATACAGTGCCAAAGGCGGTAACCCCGAGCCACACTCGGGATTACCCCACAATCACACTTACCTTCCACTGCGACCCCCCGCCGTCCTCCAGCCATCCTCCCGCTGTCCTCCCGCTGTGTGCGCCGCGACGCAGGGGGGTGGAACCGGCAGGAGATAAAAAATAAATAAATAAATAAAACAAATGACATGATACAGTGTAATCTGTTCAGATTACAACTTTGTATCATGCCATTTCACCCCAGGATTTCACCTAGTGGCTTTTCCAGTGCCCTGCCTGTGCTTTTTACAGTTCTTTGTGCCTGGAAATTTGAGAATGTCCATGTCGTCCAAAAAGCGTTCTTTTAGCTCAAAAGCGCTTTTGGATGAACTGGAAAACAGCGACAATGAATCGGAATTATTTGAAGAACTTAGCGATAGCTATTCGTGGGAAAATTCGTCATAAGGTATTGAAAGTGACTACAGCGACGATTCAGTGACTGAGCTCAGTGATGTGTGAACTTGGTGCTCTATTGACTGTGGTACGGATCAGGCAGCACCCCCAAGATTTCCATTTACTGGAGCACCTGGTATAAAAGTAGACGTTGACCATGACAGCCCCTTGGCATACCTCCAATTATTTCTGACCAATGAGGTTATTGAAAAAATAGTTACCAAGACCAACCGGTACAAAGAGCAGCAATGCGCTACACATCGGAAGTTTGCAAGATGCACCGTCATGTCAGAGTACAGATTCTCCCTCATAATGAAATATCTCCACTTCAAAAACTATGAAGAATTTGATGAAATGTATTATTATATCATAATATATATATATATATATATATATATATATATGCACAGTGCCTTGCGAAAGTATTCGGCCCCCTTGAACTTTTCGACCTTTTGCCACATTTCAGGCTTCAAACCTAAAGATATAAAACTGCAATTTTTTGTGACGAATCAACAAGTGGGACACGATCATAAAGTGGAACGAAATTTATTGGATATTTCAAACTTTTTTAACAAATAAAAAACTGAAAAATTGGGCGTGCAAAATTATTCAGCCCCCTTAACCACTTAAGCCCCGGAAGATTTTACCCCCTTCCTGACCAGGGCCTATTTTGCGATTCGGCACTGCGTGACTTTAACGGACAATTGCGCGGTCGTACGATGATGTACCCAAATGAAATTGATGTCCTTTTTTTCCCACAAACAGAGCTTTCTTTTGGTGGTATTTGATCACCTGTGCGATTTTTTGATCATGCGCTATAAAAAAGAGCAACAATTTTGCAAAAATAACAATATTTTTTACATTTTTTTATATGAAATTCCCCCCAAAAAATGTAAAAATCAAATTTTTTTAACATTTTAGGCCAATTTGTTTTCTGCTACATACAGTGGGTACGGAAAGTATTCAGACCCCCTTAAATTTTTCACTCTTTGTTATATTGCAGCCATTTGCTAAAATCATTTAGGTTCATTCTTCTTCCTCATGAATGTACACATAGCACCCCATACTGACAGAACAACACAGAATTGTTGACATTGTTGCAGATTTATTAAAAAAGAAAAACTGAAATATCACATGGTCCTAAGTATTCAGACCCTTTGCTCAGTATTTAGTAGAAGCCCCCTTTTGATCTAATACAGCCAGGAGTCTTTTTGGGAAAGATGCAACAAGTCTTTCACACCTGGATTTGGGGATCCTCTGCCATTCCTCCTTGCAGATCCTCTCCAGTTCTGTCAGGTTGGATGGTAAACGTTGGTGGACAGCCATTTTTAGGTCTCTCCAGAGATGCTCAATTGGGTTTAAGTCAGGGCTCTGGCTGGGCCATTCAAGAACAGTCACGGAGTTGTTGTGAAGCCACTCCTTCGTTATTTTAGCTGTGTGCTTAGGGTCATTGTCTTGTTGGAAGGTAAACCTTCGGCCCAGTCTGAGGTCCAGAGCACTCTGGAGAAGGTTTTTATCCAGGATATCCCTGTACTTGGCCGCATTCATCTTTCCCTCGATTGCAACCAGTCGCCCTGTCCCTGCAGCTGAAAAACACCCCCACAGCATGATGCTGCCACCACCATGCTTCACTGTTGGGACTGTATTGGACAGGTGATGAGCAGTGCCTGGTTTTCTCCACACATACCGCTTAGAATTAAGGCCAAAAAGTTCTATTTTGGTCTCATCAGACCAGAGAATCTTATTTCTCACCATCTTGGAGTCCTTCAGGTGTTTTTTTTAGCAAACTCCATGCGGGCTTTCATGTGTCTTACACTGAGGAGAGGCTTCCGTCGGGCCACTCTGCCATAAAGCCCCGACTGGTGGAGGGCTGCAGTGATGGTTGACTTTCTACAACTTTCTCCCATCTCCTGACTGCATCTCTGGAGCTCAGCCACAGTGATCTTTGGGTTCTTCTTTACCTCTCTTACCAAGGCTCTTCTCCCCCGATAGCTCAGTTTGGCCAGACGGCCAGCTCTAGGAAGGGTTCTGGTCGTCCCAAACGTCTTCCATTTGAGGATTATGGAGGCCACTGTGCTCTTAGGAACCTTAAGTGCAGCAGAAATCTTTTTGTAACCTTGGCCAGATCTGTGCCTTGCCACAATTCTGTCTCTGAGCTCTTCAGGCAATTCCTTTGACCTCATGATTCTCATTTGCTCTGACATGCATTGTGATCTGGAAGGTCTTATATAGACAGGTGTGTGGCTTTCCTAATCAAGTCCAATCAGTATAATCAAACACAGCTGGACTCAAATGAAGGTGTAGAACCATCTCAAGGATGATCAGAAGAAATGGAAAGCACCTGAGTTAAATATATGAGTGTCACAGCAAAGGGTCTGAATACTTAGGACCATGTGATATTTCAGTTTTTCTTTTTTAATAAATCTGCAACAATGTCAACAATTCTGTGTTTTTCTGTCAGTATGGGGTGCTATGTGTACATTCATGAGGAAGAAGAATGAACCTAAATGATTTTAGCAAATGGCTGCAATATAACAAAGAGTGAAAAATGTAAGGGGGTCTGAATACTTTCCGTACCCACTGTATGTTTGGTAAAAAAAAAAAAAATCGCAAAAAGCATATTTTGATTGGTTTGCGCAAAAGTTATTGCGTTTACTAACTAAGGGAAAGATTTTTGTCATTTTATTGTTTTTTTTTTTAACGAGTAATGGCGGCGATCTGCGATTTTTTTTGCGGTACTGCGACATTGCGGCGGACAGATTGGACCCTTGACTGACATTTTTGACACTTTTGGGGGTACCAGTGACATTACAACTATACAAATGCACTGTTGCTGTAAAAATGACACTGGGATGGAAGGGGCTAACTTTATTGGAGAGGGAGGGGTTAAGTGTGTCCCTAGGGGCGTGTTTCTTACTGTGATTGGATGTGGCTTTGTGTGTAACAGCACAGATCAACGGTCCTACATAGCAGGACCGAGTGATTAGTGCTTTTACACAGGGGAGAGTGACAGGCGGCTTTGTTTACATTAGCCACCTGCCTTTCTCCCTCTCCACCCGACGATCGCGAGTGACCGGCGGACATCGGGTCCGCCGGTCACACGCGCCCGCTTCTTCGGGTACGAGCGGGGGCGGGAGCGCACCTCCGGCGGCGCGCGCTCCCCCCTACCGGTACGTCACTTTGCCTGGGAGGGGCTGACCGCCGCTGTATATAGTCGGGCGGCGGTCGGCAAGTGGTTAAGTTAATACTTTGTAGCGCCACCTTTTGCTGCGATTACAGCTGTAAGTTGCTTGGGGTATGTCTCTATCAGTTTTGCACATTGAGAGACTGAAATTTTTGCCTATTCCTTCCTTGTAAAACAGCTTGAGCTCAGTGAGGTTGGATGGAGAGCGTTTGTGAACAGCAGTTTTCAGTTCTTTCCACAGATTCTCGATTGGATTCAGGTCTGGACTTTGACTTGGCCATTCTAACACCTGGATATGTTTATTTGTGAACCATTCCATTGTAGATTTTGCTTTAGGTTTTGGATCATTGTCTTGTTGGAAGACAAATCTCCGTCCCAGTCTCAGGTCTTTTGCAGACTCCATCAGGTTTTCTTCCAGAATGGTCCTGTATTTGGCTCCATTCATCTTCCCATCAATTTTAACCATCTTCCCTGTCCCTGCTGAAGACAAGCAGGCTTAAACCATGATGCTGCCACCACCATGTTTGACAGTGGGGATGGTGTGTTCAGGGTGATGAGCTGTGTTGCTTTTACGCCAAACATAACGTTTTGCATTGTTGCCAAAAAGTTAGATTTTGGTTTCATCTGACCAGACCATCTTCTTCCACATGTTTGGTGTGTCTCCCAGGTGGCTTGTGGCAAACTTTAAACAACACTTTTTATGGATATCTTTAAGAAATGGCTTTCTTCTTGCCACTCTTCCATAAAGGCCAGATTTGTGAAGTATACGACTGATTGTTGTCCTATGGACAGAGTCTCCAACCTCAGCTGTAGATCTCTGCAGTTCATCCAGAGTGATCATGGGCCTCTTGGCTGCATCTCTGATCAGTCTTCTTGTATGAGCTGAAAGTTTAGAGGGGTCTTCGTAGATTTGCAGTGGTCTGATACTCCTTCCATTTAAATATTATCGCTTGCACAGTGCTCCTTGGGATGTTTAAAGCTTGGGAAAACTTTTTGTATCCAAATCCAGCTTTAAACTTCTCCACAACAGTATCTCGGACCTGCCTGGTGTGTTCCTTGTTCCTCATGATGCTCTCTGCGCTTTAAACGGACCTCTGAGACTATCACAGTGCAGGTGCATTTATACAGAGACTTGATTACACACAGGTGGATTCTATTTATCATCATTAGTCATTTAGGTCAACATTGGATCATTCAGAGATCCTCACTGAACTTCCGGAGAGAGTTTGCTGCACTGAAAGTAAAGGGGCTGAATAATTTTGCACGCCCAATTTTTCCAGTTTTTTATTCGTTAACAAAGTTTGAAATATCCAATAAATTTTGTTCCACTTCATGATTGTGTCCCACTTGTTGTTGATTCTTCACAAAAAATTACAGTTTTATATCTTTATGTTTGAAGCCTGAAATGTGGCAAAAGGTTGCAAAGTTCAAGGGGGCCAAATACTTTCGCAAGGCACTGTATATATATATATATATATATATATATATATATATTTTTTTTTTTTTTTAACTTATTTATAGTTATTTATTGTATTATAATTTATGATTTTGTGTTTCAAACTTTATCATACCCGAGATGTTATAAAGAAGAATGCACAGTAAAAAAAAAAATCATATGTAAATAGTTGGTTTGGGCTGCTTGTCCTTAAGAATTACATGCAAAATAATGGTACCGCTTTCAGCACCTAAAATCTGTAATAATAATACCGCCACGGAGGTTAATGTCACTGGTCCCCAAAAAGTATCACTTAGTGTGAGATTTGTCCGCCGCAAAGTTTGTGCCACTAAAAATCGCTGATCGCTGCCATTACTAGTAAAAAAAAAAAAATTCCATAAATCTATCCCATAATTGTAGACCCTATAACTTTTGCGCAAACCAAATCAATATACACTTATTGGGATTTTTTTTTACCTAAAACATGTAGCAGAATACAAATTCGCTAAATTGATGAAGAAATTAGATTTTTTTTTAGTTTTTTTATTGGGAATATTTTATAGCAGAAAGTAAAAAGTATTGTTTTTCAAAATTGTCGGCATTTTTTTGCTTATAGCGCAAAAAATAAAAATCGCAGAGGTGATCAAATACCACCAAAAGAAAGCTCTATTTGTGGGAAAAAAAAGACATACAATTTATTTGGGTACAGCATCGCACGATCGCGCAATTGTCTGTAAAGTAACGCAGTGCTGTATCGCAAAAAATGGCCTGGCCCCTTCATGACCAAGCCATTTTTTGTGATACGGCAATACATTTACGGTGATACAAAGTAAACCTTCCGGAGTCTAAGTGGTTAATGCTATTGACAAACTACATCATAGATGGCATATTGGCTTTTGAACTTCTTCTACAGCAAGGTCGATTAGAAATCCATATACCTGAAATATAAACTGGAGAAGCCATGGGAAAAATGGAAGTACTGCTGGTATCAGTGCATGCTGGGATTTGTAGTGTCTCAGCCCCGTAATGGTCACCAGATATTCTATGCTTTGCCGCTTGATAAAATCATGCAAGGGCGTCCATTTCTTTGGAGGGGAGGGGGGGGGGGGTGGGGATGAGATGTGTAGCTGACAAAATTGGGTGTGTTCTCAGTGTGATCTAAATTATGAATGTTACACACGCAAAATAATAATTGATTTAAGCGAGAGCTCTAGTAAAGTGTATTTTCCATTTTAAGTCTTACGCGAGCCTTTCTGAGGCATCCGTTGAAAGCAAGGCCTTGCTCTCCGGAGACTGCTGTTTCCATAGCAACCCATGCAGACAGCTCACTCTGCCTCCTGACATTGGCTACAAGTAAATAGTCTAATGCAAAATATCCTTAGATACAGCCTACTTACTGCCATCGCTTTTTTAACCCACTTGGCACTAATGTTTCCGGTTATGGCTGTGCTAATAATCGTCTTTGCTTTCTAACACCCTCTGCTTCGGGATAAATACTTTTATAATTCAATAAAATGTAATGCTGTATTATTCATGTGTTCATTAGTACACCCCCGCCCCCAATCCCAAGCAATAAAAGGAGGTAATATCAACATTGTTATAAAAATCCAAACACAGTATAGCTGATTATAAAACATCACATTATAGTCATATTGGATGGGGGCTTTGTCTGTAGATCTATAAATAACACTCTTGCACCTCTTTGTAAAGACAAGGTGACATTCCTGAAGAATACAGCTTTTCACTTTATTGCTTTCACTTCTCCCTTTCCTTTTTTGCTGCATGTTGGCAGGCAGGCAGCCCGAGCAGGGTTTGTGTGTGCTTCTGCTACAGAAACACCTCCTTGATCATGATGCTATCAGGGCCAGGACAAGGGGTGGGCAGGAGGGTCGGCTGCCCTGGGCACTGTGGCATCATGTAAGGTGTTGGAGGTGGGAGTCTGCAAGGAGATTGGGGGGAGAGGATTTGTGTTGAGAGGGGGAATTTGCAGGGGGCTGCAAGGGGTATGGTGGGGATTGGTGCTTGTAAACAAGATTGGGGAGTATTTGTGCTGGGAAGGGATATTTAAGGGGGGGGGGATATGTGTAATAGGAGAGGGCTTTGGGGAAGAATCTGTCCTGGAATGGGGAGGGGGAGAGATTGTGTACCCAGAGGGGAAATTTGATGGGTAAAAGATTTGTGGTAGGAGGGGGCAAAGATTTATGCTGGGAGTGGGGTTTTTAACAGGGGGAGCGGATTTATACTGGGAGGAGGGGGAATTTATGCATAGGGGGTAAACATGCAGATTAGGGGGGGGGATTTTTGCTGACACCTAAAACCACCTAATTTAACATGTTTGCCATGGGCTCTAGATAAACTTGTCTGGGCAGCAAATCCTGCGGTGAAATTCTGCCAATTTTTTTGGCGGATGTGCATACTATTTTCAAAATAGGGCATGAGAGGTGGACACTGCCATGGGGGCCATTTACAAAGCAAAACACATTTTTTTTTTAAAATACTGTCCAGCGGGGAGAGGGTCCTTTTATAGTTGCTTCAAGAGCAGCACCAATCCTTTTTAATTCCATGCTTGGGAGATGTCTTTAAGTTATAGGTGGTGTTACATAACAGTACAATTTTAATGGACAGCGAACAGTGATGCCGTATTCTGCCATCACATATTTTTGGTATGATCTCGCAGTCACCCAGAAAGTGAAAAATACACTTAAAACATATAAAGTGAAAAAAGGGGGCGGTACTAATAACAAACAAGTGTTCAAAAAAAAATTCCAATAATTTTACAATTTCTAAATAAAAGCAATAATTAATAATATATTAATTATCTTCAATCACAAACACTACGTGTTAAAAAAAACAAAAACTAGCAGTTGACAATTTGTCCCAATAGTGCAAGTATCAGATGACAATTCAGATGATAAGCTTCCTAATGATGTCAGCGCGACGAAACGCGCCGAGGCGGTACTTCCAGTACATCACTTCCGAGTATGTAATTTCCAGTATCTGGAACGCATGCCACTCCAGGACTTGGCGGAGAAGCGGTGCAGGTTGTGAGACATATTGCTAGCTGTGTTTGTGATGACCTATGGCACTTTTAAAACAAGGGCGCATCTAATGCTGTTTTTATTGTACTGTATGTTGGTTATTTAATAATAAAAATACTACACTATAAGCACTTATTTTTCCCTCTGGTGTTCATGCTTATGCTAAAGTGGTGGCAAGGAGGTGGAGATACCCTTGATATCTACAACTGGGCTGAGAGCTGGGCTGAATCCTTTCGGTTGTGGACTTATCTTTTGGGATTTTTTTTGTTTGGGACTATATGCTTATAACTTACCCATCATTATGCACTATTGAGACTAATTGTCATCTGATACTTGTTTGAACAGGTAGTATTTGCTTATGATTTCTGATTGAAGATTATTTATTTATAATTAATAATTGCTTTTATTTATAAATTGTATGTCTTGGAATTTTTTGAACACTGATTTTAGTTATTAGTAGCGCCCTCTTTTTTTCACTTTATATGTGTAATTGATTGTTTATATAGCCAGGTGCTTGGCTAAAAATGAAAGTGAGAGAAACTCTGGCTGCAGATGCTCTCTGTAGCTGCTGCCCTGTGGTACTAAACTGGTTAACAGCTATTTAAGCATGAGGATGGAGCTGCTGAGCAGGGAGAGTTCAATAAACTGTGTCAGGCGGCACTGCACTGTGGGAACTGTAGTCCAGAGAAGAGACTCTACTGTGTAATCAAGAACTTTTGAACTACAGAGAGGAAAATTGGCAGGGGGAGGGGAAAGATTTGCATTTTCCCAGGCTTTGCAGGACACTGCTTCCTCTTGCTGTGAATAAGACTGGAGAGTGCTTATCGCTGTCCAGTGTGCCCCCTCACTGACGCATTTGACACCCCGAGTGAGATCCAGGGTGCTGAGTTCAGGGGTGTTAAAAGACAGAGTCACCTGGGTGCAGAGCAGTGAGTGGACTAATTACTGTGTGTGAGCGGATGATGAGCTGCATTATTTCTGGGAATAGTGAGCTGCTGCTGTGGGGAATTACTATCTGCTGCTAGAGAAAGAGACTGATCCTTTTTCGGAACTGACCATACAGCTGTCTAGTAGCCCTATTACTGCTTGCAGGCTTGACTGGGCTTATTCTCTTGTGCATCAGTGGTACAACTGGGCCCCAATGCTAGCCAGCTGTAGAGTTCGGACTAAAGACTGCCCTTTAGAGCTGCTACACAGAGACCTTTACCTATTGTTTATGCTAAGAAGCACCTCTCAGGTGACATTGCATCATATCCTAGTCATTCTCCTAGAGTGCACTCTAGACCGGCTATAGTATTATTCACATTGCAGTTAATGCCTAAATGCACTGTTTCCTGACTTAACTGATTTTTATGTTGATTCCAGTCTAGTGATACAGAACTTATACTGTCCAGCAGACAAACCTACCTTCTGTATGCTCATTTATGCTCAAACCACAATTTACTTGAACCCGTACCATACATTAGGTTTATTTACCCCTAAATGGTCTTGTGTCTATTTCCTGGTACTAACTCACGGTAAAGTTAAAGGTATCCGTACTGGTGTTCTTATAAGTGCTTTTCATTCAACCAGGTGTGCCAGAGGGTCTGAGGTTATTCAGTCGAGATAAAGAACAGAGGACCTAATTACTGAGCGGTTCCTGCGGGAGTAGCAGTAAATTTAACTTTTACATTTAGCTTGGCTTAAATACATCAGAAGCACCCCAATTAGACCCCTTTAATTCAAATAGTAGGCTTTTTAGGTAGTTTTTGACTGCAACACTTCTACTTGATTTTGTATCAAGTAGATTGAGTGATTGAATCAGCAGCCACAACAAATCTAAACGCTATAGGAAAGTTTCCTCTTAAAAAAATAAAGCCAAAGTTCCTAAATTTGTACAAATTGTCCAGTGGCAAAATAGTTTGGTTTTTGAACTTTATTTTACCCTGCACCACACTGCATTGTCTTAAAAGTTGAAAGCTGGACTCTAGGTTCTCTTTTTCCCACGCTTGCATGTCTCCTCTTCTGTTGAAAATGATTACTCTGAATTCCCTGCCAAGTTTAATTTCCACAACTATCTTAAGCATTCCTTCATTTCCTGTCTAAACGACCTCTATCAGTTATCAATATATTTTCCCTCTGATCCCTACTGTCCTTGGCCCCTCTCTCACAGCTGTTTACTTTCTCTGCTACTAGTACTAATCATTTAGTTCTCATGTGTCATTTCAATGAACAAATCCCTGGCACCCCTTTAGACATGCATGCTCATGCAACTAATCATTAGACTGCAAAGTCTGCACCACCCAGTGGCCAGCAGGGAGCAGTATACATGTCAAAGGGATCCTGGGAATGGGTTCTTTTATACATACACATATACATATATATATATATATATTTACAGACGCTTACTAGTCTCTCTAACTAAAAGTTCAGCAGACAGATCCAGTGATGAAATCTCTGGGTCCCATAAGAGGTATTTCTTGAAACAATTTCAAGTGCATATGGAGCAGGAGAGAACTGGTGAACAATGAAAGGTATTATATGCGTACATTACACATCAGCTTTACTAAAATGTCAACACAGGCTGCACAAAAACCAGCCCCCAAAACACTTCAAATCCACAACCTTAAACCCCCTCCCATTCCTGTATCCTCGATTATATCCAATACATTCAAAATATAGACTTGAGGTATGTGACTAGAGAGACAAGGCATATTCTATCTTGCAATAAAAATTAGATTGTGTTATTTGAGAGACAATAACCACATATTTTATTGAAGCTGGGTAGTATATATGCAGCTTAGTTAGGCCACAATTAAGAGGACAAGACAAGGCAAGTTTTATCTTTAAATAGATATTAGATTGTATTATCTGAGTGATGATAGCCACAAATATTGTACAGATACTGGACAGTGTGTAAAAAAGCTTGGATTGGCTGCAATATAATATTAAGAAACGAGGCACATTTTAGCTTGAAAAAACACTGGGTTGTATTTTCTGAGAGACAATTGCTACAAATATTTAATAGTGGCTGAGCAGTTTGTAAGCAGCTTGGTGAGGCCACAATACAACAAGGATTGACAAGGCAGGTTTTATCTTGAAATAAACATTAGAGTGCCAATAGCTACTGCAGTTGATACACTCTCAAAATAAATAGTAATTAATCATACATCCAATAAATAAATATGGTATAATCCAAAAAATAAATAAATAAAGTGATAAGTGCTAGTGTAAACAAAGTTCATAAACTCCTCTTTCCTATATCAGGTAATCCTCTTGCTGAGCAACTCCCGTATAGTCCATCAATGAAGTGAAAAGTGCTTGATGTGCAAACTAAATCACACTAGTGCTCTTCACTGTGACAAGTGCTGCACTCAGTGCTCCCGTCTCTCATCCCCACTCACCAGATATTGGTAAAATCTAGGCCGAATAGGAATACACTGGCGACTCTGCAAAAAACCTCCACCAGGGACGCAAGTAACTCCACCGTATGTCCCCCTCAGACTCTCTTGGACTCTGGGATTACCATCTCCTCCTCATATCCATACACCATATGTCATAGAAAAGAAAATAATCCTCCCATAGTATAGTATTATTACATTTTTTTTATTAGTAATCAAGATGAAACTATAAATGAAATTATATTCATCTATATATAGATGAAATTATAAAACACTCCGTGCTATTCGCGCTCTTCCTGAAGTGGTGGACGCCGCACACAGCTTGCGTTCTAACCACCGGATACGGATGTGACGTCAGACGCACGACTCACAGCTTGACATGTTTTGCCCCTCCCACTGGGCGTCCTCTATTTTTTATTAGAGTGTATTATCTGGGAGACAATACTTACAAATATTGTACAGTGGCTGGACAGCATGCAAGCAGTTTGGTTAGACCACAATATAAGAGGGAAAGACAAGGCAGAATTTATCTTGATATAGATATTACAGCATTATTTAAGAGACAATAGCCACAAAAATTTTGAGTGCCGGCGCAACAGAATAATCCAGAAACTTTGAGGCACAATGCTCATTTGCCCTGCAGCAAATGTTACAAATTTTTTATGCTGAGATTGAGCAGCTGAAACATTGTGTGTTACCTTTACAGTGCCAGAGCATCAGAATAGGTTGCAAACTGAGATGCAAAGCAGGATTTACCCTGCTGCAAACAGACATTTTGCAGCTGAAGTTGAGTTTTAGAAACATTTTGGGGCTTATTTGCAGTGCTGAAGGACTGGCACACAGGTGGGACATAACACAGGATCTACCCTGCAGCAAACAGATATTTTGCAGCTAAGGTTGAATTGCAGAAATATTGTGTGGCACCTCAAGACCAGGAGAGATGTCAGAAGATGGTAATGTTGGCAGGTACCAATTTTTTTTGGGGGGGGGGGGGGCAGATGACACTTTAGTTTGTAGAAGCAGCAGCACAGCAGGGGGGTTTAGTCATTGGTAATCCAAGACTGGTTAATTTTAATGAAAGTGAACCCATTCACACTGTCAGGCGGCAGGTGGAAACACCTTTCCGTTTTTTTGTGCGGTCATAGAACTTGCAGGACTCAAGCTTCTGTAAATTCAGCCCCCTTTTCCTAGAAAGAGAAATTTTGATCTCAGCAAAAAATGATGGGAATGCTCACATGGATTATAATAGGGATTGAACAATGTTCCCAGGAACCTTTTTCAAAGATATGTGCCAGACGCCTGGAAAATATAGAGCGCTCTTGTTCTGGAATGCGGACTATGCATTGCTAGTTACACAGGGTGCTCATATTTAAAGTATATGTAAACCCTAACTAGATGACATCTAATTGGCTAAAGTGCTGTGTATCATTAGCAATTGTCATTTATTTAAAAAAATAAAATACTTGTTTTCGCCTAATTTTGAATTTTTGTTGTACCTCATTGCGGCTGAACTCCTACAGCCTTCTTCTGTATACACGTGCCCCAGCAATGGCTGCCAGGCATATCTCAGTGGACTATACCTGCATAACATTTGTTAAGACAGCCACTTTCAGTGAACATCTGAAGCAGGGTGACAAGATAGGAACACAACTATAAAACAGGAACACAGAGTTGTCTACGTGTAAGAGCCGGTTCACACTACTCCGTCTTGGGATGCGACTCAAGTCGCCCCAAGTCTCTTGTCATTACAAATTCAATGTGAATGAATGAGAGCCGTCTTAATATGCGCTACTGAAGTCGCTCCGACTTCAGAAAAGGTTCCTGTACTACTTCAAGGCGACCTCTATCCGACTTGTGCACATAGACTTCAATGGGAGTCGCCTCTAAGTCGGATCCTTATCTATATTTAAGCGACTGTGATCAGACTTTCCAGGAAGAAGAAAAAGATTACCCTGGCATTCCCCACAGACAAAGTCGCCTATCATTTAAGTCTCTTCAAAGTCTCTTCAAAGTCACGCTAAAGTCGGCGCTAAAAAGTCGCTCCTTCATGGGGCGACTTTGAGTCGGAGTAGTGTGAACCGGCTCTAACAGTTGGGCAGAATGGAGGAACATTTTTACTAACATAAGAGGATTTTGCAGAAGGGACACCTTCTACTGACTGTAAGTTATGCCCCTTATGCTAATTTTTCTCTTTTTGATTGTGGCCACACTTAGGCTTTAAGGATTTTTTTGGCAAGCCCATGTCCCATATCTTTGGTGACCTGTAAGACTGTCATATACTGTATAGGATCCAGATTTCATAGCTATGAAACCAATCATCAACAGTTGGTAGTTGGTGGCAGTTTACAACTCCAACAGGTGTTTTTTTTTAACATTGGATTGAGTGTGAAGGAATACAAATTTCTGTCTGTTTTTTTTAGTTCCATATGTGATCCCACAGAGGATATTTCTTTTCATTTCCTGTTCCTGTAACACCCATACAAGGATCTGGGGAAGCTGTTGTCACCAGGACAAAAAGAAGGACATCTAAGCATTGTCAAATATTTTTAACCCTTATGTTTATCTCTCTTGTAGAGATTTCCAATTGCTTCTTGCCCTGACAGCATGATAGATCTCCCTGCTGGGTTTAACAAAAAATAATGACAGAGCAATGACCCTTTATCACGTTATCCAAAACTCAATAAAAAAACTTTTGACTGGAGCTGCTTTAACCTTCATGGTCTATTTTACAGTCATTAAAACACACTTAAAAATTATAAAATAAAAAAAAATCTAATCACAAGCTCAGTAGCGTTTAAGCAGGCCTGATCCATCAGAAAAGATCATAGGTCAGCCCGCCTCACTGAAATGGAAAAGATACAGTGGATTGCCTAAGAATGTTTCCATATAATTTAAACTGAATGAGGTCCAACTCTGAACCTGACCTACAAAACAAAGGAACGCTTTCTGCTTGGAGCCTGCTTGATTCATTTGACCAAGAATGTTACAGCTGTGGATTATCACGCTTCATTACAGCCGCACTGAAACATTCGTTTGAGAAAACGCCACAGCTGAGAGTGGAAGGGATAAAGAAAACCCTTTATGTTTCCCACTGATGGAGACTAAAAGAGATGGTGATGGTAGATAAAGCAAGGAAGGACCATATGGCTTTCAGGGAGTGTCTTTACTGGAAGGCTCAAGGGAAAATACGAGTAAAACTACAGTTTCTTTTTTATTTACGTAATTGGGAAGGTAGTTGTCATTTTTTAACCACTATGTTTTACCACTATGCCTACAGCTTCCAACTGTCCCTTATTTGGAAGAACTGTCCTTTTTAAACCAAATGCTGTGTGTTAAGGCAGCCCAATAATTTAGAATACTCAGCAATGTACGGAAAACCAGACCTGCACTTTTTTTTTTTATTATAAAAGACAGATTATGTGCATTGTGGTATGCTATAATTCTGAGGTCTGAGAGAGACTGGGGCTCAAGGACTGGATACCCAGTGAGATGATTAGCCTCAGGTGATACACAGAGATAAAACAAATCCTCCTACATAAGTTAGACTTGTCTATCTACAGTCTTCTCTTCACTACATCAGTTCAAAGTCCAGAATTGATCAAACTTGTCTGAGAGTTCAGAAAAAAAAGGGGGGTGGAGCTAAAACCACAAAGTGCAGAGCTCACTAAGGGGAACTCTAAGAGCTGATTGGAGGGAAGAGGCACACCCCCCTTCACACAGCACACAGGGACAGAGCTGAGGCTGTCAATCAGCTGGAAATCTGTCCCCTGTCACCATTTTTCTCTTGGTGTCAGAAAAAATTGTCAGAAATGATTCATGCTGATAGCAGAGCAATGAAGCAACAGACAGAAATGACATTTAGTGCTCTTAATTGAGACAATTTTGTTCATATTTAATGTCTGAGGTTTACAACCACATATTTTTTGCTAAATAAACAAAAAAAGACCGACATTTTTTACAAAAGCATTTTTCTTCGTTTCTGATATAAATTTGGAAATAAATAATCGATGTTCATAAATTTAGGCCAAAATGTATTCTGCTACATTTTTTTGGTGAGAATAACACAAATGAGTGTATATTATTTAGTCTGTAGAAAAGTTATGGAGTCAACAAACTATGGTATATATCTGAAAATATGATCAGTCCTGATCAATCCTGATGTACAGATGGCCTATTTCATTTCTTGAGGCCCAGAAAATGACAAATGTCAAAATGACAGTACAAATATCCAACAAATGACCCCTTTTTTGGAAAGTAGACATCCACGGTATTTAGTAAGAGGAATGATGAGTTTTTAAAAGTTGTATTTTTTTGTCATAATTTTTTGGAAAATGAAGAAATTAAACAAAAATGTCTTCATTTTTTTTCATACTGTCACCAGTGCAGTACAGCGTCATCATATAACTGGTGTGGTGGTGCTCAGGGACACTGACTAGTGACAGTATGAAAAAAAAATATATATATATATATGCTATTTGCTTTTTTTATGATTTTGTTTTAACACACTGTGACCAGATACCATAGTAGCATTGTACTACTCTGGGGAAGTATTTTTTTGTTTAGTTTTTGCATATTATGATTGCTTATAGCAATGACTTTCATTGCTATAAGCAAGCATTTTACTGATTCCCTAAGCATGTTATGTTGTGATTAGCTGTAATTAGCCACAGCTAATCACATGGTACAGATGGGCTGTGATTGGCCCTGTCTGTACCATGTAATCACTGTGACCAATCACAGCTAGCAACACAATTGTACACAATGGATGGCATGAAAGGAAGCCATTTATTGTTTACAATTGTCATGTGATCTGCTATGAATGGTCACAGCGGTCACATGGTACTGGCAGCGAGCTGGTCCACTGATCAGTCATTGGCTGTGTCTGAAGTCATATGACAACCACGATAGTCCCGCCTGGCCATCATTTTGCTATAGGCTGGATGGGAACTGGTTACAAACGAGGACAGAAAAAAAACGCATGCACAAAAAAACAGATGTTTGCCCTTCTATTGATTAGATTATGTTATGTTTCTGAATTATCAACCATATAATGCTGATATTTACACAATGCCGTGGTTCTTTGCATTTCTTATACATCTATTCTGAGGAACATCAACATACAAGCGATGATCAGAAAGTGCTGGAACATGTTTTGTTTCTTAGACCAGCCTTTCTTGAGCGGCTTGCCCAACAATGTCAAGGATTTATTCCACCAATGACTTGCTAGCCAAGTTAAAAACCTACTTTGGTGAAGGAGGAATGAGAAGAAAGAGCTTGCCTTGGGAAGGTAAAACAAGGTTGTGAAATAGTTATCATAACTTACAATACCACCAGCCACCATTAAGTGGAGACTTGTCTAAATCTAGCAGGCTGGACACACACAGGCAGATACAAACCTTGCATACAATCTGGTGCACTTTAACCACTTTACCACCGGAGGATTTTGCTGTCTTACGTCTGGGCCACTTTTTGCGATTCGGCACTGTGCAAATTTAACTGACAATTGCGCGGTCATGCAACGCCGTACCCAAACAAAATTTGCGTACTTTTTTTCCCATAAACAGAGCTTTCTTTTGGTGGTATTTGATCATCTCTATGGTTTTTATTTTTTGCGATATTAATAAAAAAAATGCGACAATTTTGAAAAATAACAATATTTTTCTACTTTGACAGTTAAAAAATATCCAATATATTCAATTTTTGTCATATATTTAGGCCAAAATGTATTTAGCTACATGGCTTTGACAAAAAAATTCTCAATGAGCGTATTTTTAACCGCTTTAAGACCGGAAGATTTTACCCCATTCCTGACCAGGCCATATTTTGTGATTCGGCACTGCGTTAATTTAACGGACAATTGCGCGGTCGTGCGACGCTGTACCCAAATTAAATTGATGTCCTTTTTCCCCCCCACAAATAGAGCTTTCTTTTGGTGGTATTTGATCACCTGTGCGATTTTTACTTTTTGCGCTATAAACAAAAAAAAGAGCGACAATTTTGAAAAAATAATGTTTTTCACATTTTTTTATATGAAATTCCCCCCAAAAAATGTAAAAATCAAAATTTTTTAACATTTTAGGCCAATTTGTTTTCTGCTACATATTTCTGGTAAAAAAAAAAAAAAAAATCGCATTAAACGTATTTTGTTTGGTTTGCGCAAAAGTTATTGCGTTTACCAACTAAGGGGAAGATTTCTGTCATTTTTGGTGTTTTTTTTTTTAACGAGTGGCGGCGATCTGCAATTTTTTTTTGTGGGACTGCGACATTGCGGCGAACAGATCGGACCCTTGACTGACATTTTTGACACTTTTGGGGGTACCAGTGACATTACTACAGCAATCAGTGCTATACATATGCACTGTTACTGTAAAAATGACACTGGCAGGGAAGGGGTTAATTTTTATTGGAGAGGGAGGGGTTAATGTATGCCTGGTGCTTACTAACGTGTGTGGGGGGAGGTGACTGAGTGACACAGGGACAGATCGCAGGTTCAGTTAAGCTGAACCCTGCAATCTGACCCTGCCTGTCACTTAGGAGATCCGCCCGATTTGTTTACACAAGCGGGCGGATTTCCACACTAGATCCCCGACGATCGGGGAAGAGCGGCAGTGATCACCGCCGCTCTTCCCCTGGCCCAACTCCCGCTGTAACTGAATACAGCGGGAGCGAGCCTCCGGCGGCGGAGAGAGGGGAATGTCTGGTGACGTAGGTCTACGTCGCCAGATGATAACGAGCCACTGTGCCACAGTAGCAGCACAGTGAGCAGAGGTAAAGTGGTTAAGGGTTGTATAGCAGATTGACAATTACCACATGCTTCAGAGATTCCCAAAGCTATCATGTGAGATAGAATCCTTGCACACTTTCATATGTCCCACTGCCCACATGGACCACACACCACTTATGGTAGTTTGCCACCACCTGTAGTTTGTCTGCTAGGCAAACATACACATTCAGACAGTTGAGCTGATATGTACTAGTAGTAATATACGTAATGCAACAGTCTCTCTAAGATTTATGAATTCTTACCTTATTACACAGAAGGCCACTTAATAATTTTGTAAATTAAATACCCTAGTTAGGCAGTACATCAAATTATGGACAAGGGTGAAAACCACAAAAGACAAAAAAGAAAATCTGGCAATTTGCTAAGAGGTAAAAAATAAGAAACACAGGAATAAACCATTTGGGCAGTATGGTTTATCCTGTTTCAAACACATTAGGCTGAATTAGCCAGTTCATTTTTATCCTTCCCAATATATAAAGGTAGCAATGAGGGACGGACTCCTTCCCTTGGCCAGTCAGCATTGGAGAGGAACCCTGGCAAGTATGAGGAATTTTCTGCCTAACAGTATAGCTTCACACCGATCTCAGTGAGTCCAAACCCCAAATGACTACCATAAGCAGGGCCCGTGCAATGGTTTAGGGCAGTAATGGTGCACCTTGGCACCCCAGATGTTTTGGAACTACATTTCCCATGATTTTAGATAACCCAAAAGTATTGGAGCCTGGTGTTGGTTACCATCATCCCTGTGTAGTCTTGTAAACAACAACTCCATCCCTTTTGAATTGGGACTTTGCAAACGGTACCTTCAACACAAAACATATAAAATATTAAGTTTATTGATTTGCATAAAAAATATTAACCTGTACAAAATGACAAACATAGTCTATAAAAAATCTATACATTTCACAGCCATTAAATTTGAACCTTCCAATAGAATTGTATAGTGGGATGCACCACAACTCCTGAGCACCATACACGTTACGGCAGTGGTCCTCAACCCTGGCCTACAGGGCCCACTAACAGGCCAGATTTGCAAGATAACTGAAATACATCCCAGGTGATATCATTTGCTGCTCAGTGATTGCAGTACTCTAGTCTGCATCTCCCCAAGGTAATACTTAAAATCTGGCCTGTTAGTGGGCCCTGAGGACCGGAGTTGAGGACCACTGCGTTACGGGACCATGCCCTTCCTCAGGGGTGATGAGGAGAAGATGCACCAATTCGCAATTTGTGTTTTTTTTTTTCCTCATCAGAATATGTTCAAAGAGCCTAAAGGCCCGTACACACGAGTGGAAATTCGGCCGCGAATTTTCGTCCAATGACCGATCCGCCGATTTTCAGCTTGTTAGTATGGTGCTCTCGACAACCGACTCCGACTTTTCGGCCAAAAAAATCCTGGTGTGCAGGATATAAAATGTTTGTCCTCCGTCAAAACACGTCCGATTTTCGTGCAGTCAGTACAGATTTTGATGGGGAAAAATCTTATGAGCAAGACTGGGCATGCTCAGAGAAGAAAGAACACATACAAAGCAATCCAACACATGACATCACTTCTGAAGTAGAATTCTGTCGTGCGGGAAAATTCGTGTGCAGTCTAGAGCACATTCCAACCAACAGACACCACTCTGGACAAAAGACGGACGAGCGGTCGGCGGAAATTCGTTGCGTGTGTACGAGGCTTAAGGCTCAATTAATACATGGTGTGTGTGCTGCACAGATGTGCTCTGGACAAGATGGATTTTATGACTATCGTCCTGAACACCTAAATAGTATTTCAAACAGGCAGAGACTACAGACGGCCTTTTTCACTAGGACCTCCGTGAGCCTTAGGGTTTGGCCTTGTTCTGGATGCCTCTTGGGTTTTGAGATATCCACCTATTCCTGCAAAGTGCTGATGATTTACATCATGTTTTAATTGAAGAGATTCCCACAGCCTTAGGCTCTTTGAACATATTCTGATGATAGAAAAACACAAATTGTGAATTGGTGCATCTTCTCCTCATCACCCCTGAGGAAGGGCATGGTCCCGAAACGCGTAGGATGCTCAGGCGTTGTGGTGCATCCCACTATACAATTTTATTGGAAGGTTCAAATTTCATGGCTGGGAGATGTATAGATTTGTATAGACTATGTTTGGCATTTTGTTCATGTTAATATTTTTATACAAATCAATAAACTGAATATTTTATATGTTTTGGTGTTGAAGTTACCGTTTGCAAAGTCCCAATCCAAGGGGGATTGAGTTGTTGTTTACAACATTTCCCATGATGCTCATGCACTCCGCAGTGTAGTTGAGGATCATGGGAAATGTAGTTCCAAAACATCTGGGGTGCCAAGGTTCGCCATCACTGACCTAAGGTGGTAATTAAGGCCAGGAGTTCCGTTTTGCAGCTCATAGCTCATTATAAGAAATAACTTATCTCCATAAAACTAATATTTTGGCTCTTTTGGCGCCTGATTTAAGAAAAGGAGTGGTGGTTTCAAGACAGTGTGGAACCTAAATTTGTAAAGACTTCTACTTCTCTGTTGAATTTGCAGTTGCCATTTCTTGGGGTTCTTATGTGAGTTGTTAGTTAACCACTTTACCACCAGAGGATTATGCTGTCTTACATCCAGGCCACTTTTTGCGATTCGGCGCTGTGCGACTTTAACTGACAATTGCGCGGTCGTGCGACGCTATACCCAAACGAAATGTACACACTTTTTTTTTCCACAAACAGAGCTTTCTTTTGGTGGTATTTGATCACCTGTGCGATTTTTTTTTTTTGCTCTATAAACAAAAAAAGTGCGTTTATTTTGAAAATGTAACAATATTTTTAACATTTTTTTATATGAAATTCCCCCCCCAAAAAATGGAAAAATCTAATTTTTTTTAAATTTTTGGCCAATTTGTTTTCTGCTACCTATGTTTTGGTAAAAAAAAATCACAATAAGCGTGTTTTGATTGATTTGCGCAAAAGTTATTGCGTTTACTAACTAAGGGAAAGATTTCTGTCATTTTTGGTGTTTTTTTTTTAACGCGTAATGGCGGCTATCTGTGATTTTTTTTGCGGGATTGCGACATTGCGGTGGACAGATCGGACCCTTGACTGACATTTTTGACACTTTTGGGGGTACCAGTGACATTTCTATAGTAATCAGTGCTATAAATATGCACTGTTACTGTAAAAATGACACTGGCAGGGAAGGGGTTAATTTTATTGTAGAGGGAAGGGTTAATGTATGCCTGGTGCTTACTAACATGTGTGGGGGGAGGTGACTGAGTGACACAAGGACAGATCGCATGTTCAGCTATGCTGAACACTACAATCTGTCACTCCTTGTCACTTAGGAGATCCGCCCGCTCTGTTTACACAAGCGGGCGGATCTCCAAACTGGATTCCCCGATGATTGGGGAAGAGCAGCGGCGATCGCCGCCGCTCCTCCCCTGGCCCGACTCCCGCTGTGACTGAAAACAGCGGGAGGTCTACGTCGCTGGATGGAATCGAGCCACTTTGCCGCAGTACGGTCAACGTGACCGGTCGGCAAGTGGTTAAATGAGAAACTATTTGTTTACTTGGATGAACTGAGAGCATATCTTGAAATACCAATACACTACTTTTATATTTCACCAGTTGTAGACTGTCCATCTGCAATGCACTGCAGGTGGGCACAGGCAAATCGATGCACTGGTACTTTCCAGGTTTAGGTTGTTTGCATGCGCCTCTCCCCCCTCCAACACCCACTGTGATTGTACACAGTGGGAGTCTATCAGCAGGTCCTGGCCAATGATTCATGGCTGGGACCTGCTGATCGGCTGTGTCCAATCACAGTCCAGAGACCTGTGTTGACAATCAATACAGGGCTCTGTAAAGAGGGAACACTCTCTCTGTTTCTTATCCCTGCAAAGCAGGGATAAGAAACAAAGAGATCTTTAGTAAAGCTCAGCACACATTACACATGGTTAGGCACACATTTAACCCCTTGATTACTGAGATGTTAACCCCTTCCCAGCCAGTGTCAATAATAAATTGACAGTGTATACTATTAGCACTGATCACTGTATTAGTGTCACTGGTGATGTCACTGTCAGTTAGTCAGTTTCAACTCAGTATCAGTTAGTGTCAGATTGCTCACTGCACTATCGCAGTCCCATTATAAGTCACTGATCACCACCATTAGTAGTATATATATATATATATGATCAATAAAAATTCCATTATATATACCATAAATTGTAGACACTAACTTTCACACAGATTTGATGCCTGAAAGAAAGAAATTAGATTTTTTAACAATTTTTTATTAGATTTGTTCTATAGCAGAAAGTAAAAACATATCCTTTTTTTCAGTCTTTTTTTCGTTTATAAAATAGAAAATTAGAAAAAACACAGTGGTGATCAGATACTACCAAAAGAAAGTTCTATTTGTGTGAAATAAATGATAAAACTCACCGCACATTACCAGTTAAAGAGGAAGTAAACCCTCCTCAGGAAGTTGTACCTATAGGTAAGCCTATATTAAGGCTTACCTATAGGTACTGTAAATATCTCCTAAACATGCACCGTTTAGGAGATATTTACCTTTAATGCAGCCAGTGACGTCACTGGCGCATGCGCTCTGAAGGAACGGCAGATCGTGCCGTTCCTTCAGAGCCCCATGCCGTGACCGTCGGCTCCCGCGCGCGAGCGCGGGAGTGACGTCACCGCGGCTCCGGCCAATCAGATGGCCGGATGCCGCGATCCCGGAAGACGGGCGACTACACATGTCGCCCGTCATACAGGTAAGCGGACGGCACAGCGGGGGCTCGTTCTAAGGTAAGTATTTCATAATGAGCTACTATGCGATGCATACTAGCTCATTATGGGTTTCTCTTTCAGGATGTAAAGAAGAGAAAAAAATTTTTTCTCGGTGTACAACCTCTTTAAAGTAGCATAGTGCTAAATTGCAAAAAATGGCCGGTCATGAAGGGGGTAAAATTTCTGGTGGTTAAACATAAAAGTAAACAGTAAACAGTAGGGTCAAGCACAGATACAAGGAGTCATTTATATGATGCATAAATCTTAAACTATGAGTCACTTGGATGAAGTAGGAACCTATTTTGTAATGTTATCATACTACTTTTATATCTAAATGTTACACACAACATACGAAAAAAATAAAACACCAGAGAACAAGGAGTGGATTTGGATGATGGATGAATCTTGCACAATGTGGAACATTTTTATTTCTATTTATTTTACTTTAGTTTGAAGACTAGACATGATAAGCCAACAGATAAAGTGTTTCATAACACACCCATTTTAGATATAAAATAATACTGTGCTGACACAAAAGTAATAATGACGATGATGCCCAAATGTCTGCTAACGTAAACTAGTATAAGTAGCCGCGCAGTGGCGGGTCCTTAGGAGAAAGGTCCAGCTGTTAAAATGTCTTTCCTGTGGATCTGGAGAGTGTAATATACCCGGAATGTGAGCTTGTGTGTACAGAATATTCCTAGCAGATGCAACAATGCCCTTGTCATTCCCAGAATTTTATGTGTCTGAAGGAAGAAATGTTCTTATTTTTCCTTGTGCCCAATCAAATTCTCCATTTCACTCTCATATTAGCTTTAGAGAAAGAAAGCAAGAACCTGATTGGTTTCTGAAGTCCTATTTTAGCCACAAAATTGCTAACCTCCCTTTCTCTGGTACACATTTAAGCTCCACTCCAGGGTAATCCTCTCCCCCCTTCTTTAAAAAAATCCCTATCTAAATGCTCTTTTGTTAATTCACCTTTACCAAAAAACTGCCTGTGCAGATAAGGGGCGCCTTATAGGACAACCACTTGACCTCTGGAAGATTTTTATGACCCTTCAAGACCAGCCCATTTTTTGCTATACGGCATTGCGTTACTTTAACTGACAATTGCATGGTCATGCAACGCTGTACTCTAATAAAATTGAAATAATTTTTTCCCATGTAGCCCCCTCCTAGGTAGATGCTAGTGAGAAAGTATAGTTTTGAGCTCTGTCTGCTTATCAGAGGGGCTGCAGGTAAATCTATATTGGTTCTCTGCCTACCAGAGAGCAGGATCTGTTAGTGAGGTCTACTCATTGTGCTCAGTATGCGATTCTTTCAGTCTAGAGCAGTGGTTCTTAACCTTGTTGGAGGTACTGAAACCCACCAGTTTCATATGCGCATTCACCGAACCCTTCTTAATTGGAAAAATAAAATATGATTTTTTCAAATTCAAAACAGAAGTATATATTTAGGTATATATTTATACATAGGTGCACAAAATGAACAAAACCATTAACCACTTAAGCCCCGGAAGATTTTACCCCCATTCCGACCAGGGGGTATTTTGCGATTCGGCACTGCGTGATTTTAATTGACAATTGCGCGGTCGTGCGACTCTGTACCTAAACGAATTTGACGTCCTTTTTTTCCCACAAACAGAGCTTTCTTTTGGTGGTATTTGATCACCTGTGCGATTTTTTGATTATGCGCTATAAACAAAAAAAGAGCGTCAATTTTGCAAAAATAACAATATTTTTCAAATTTTTTTATATGAAATTCCCCCCAAAAAAATGTAAAAATCAAAATTTTTTTACATTTTCGGCCAATTTGTTTTATGCTACATATGTTTGGTAAAAAAAAAAATCGCAAAAAGCGTATTTTGATTGGTTTGCGCAAAAGTTATCGCGTTTACTAACAAAGGGAAAGATTTTTGTCATTTTTGTTGTTTTTTTTAACGCGTAATGGCGGCGATCTGCAATTTTTTTTGCGGTACTGCGACATTTCGGCGGACAGATCGGACCCTTGACTGACATTTTTGACACTTTTGGGGTTACCAGTGACATTTCTACAGTAATCAGTGCTATACATATGCACTGTTACTGTAAAATTACACTGGCAGTGAAGGGGTTAACTTTATTTGAGAGGGAGTGGCTGTGTGTGTCCCTAGGGGCATGCTTCTAACTGTGATTGGCTGTGGCTTGAGCTGTAGGAACAATGATCAACGGTCCTACATAGTAGAACCGTATGATCATTGTTTCTACACAGGGAGAACTGACAGGCGGCTTGTTTACACTAGCCGCCTGACTTTCTCCCTCTCCCCCGACGACCGCCGAGTGACCGGCGGACATCGGGTCCGCCGGTCACACGTGCGGGGGGCCCGTGACCGCGCGGGAGCGTGCCGCCGGCGGCGCGCGCTCGCTCCCCAGAGCCTCACAGGCTAGTGACGTTTATATACGTCACTTTGCCTGTGAGGGGCTGACCGCCGCAGTATATTTACTTGCGCCGGTCGGCAAGTGGTTAAAGAACAAAACCATTAAGAACATAGAACAAAATCATAAAAACATGATTTTCACACAAAAACAAAAACATAATAATGAATATTTACTGCAAACCAGTGTGACTTCTGCTGTTGTCTTTCAGAGACCAGTTCAGAAATGACTTCCGCCGAACCCGCGAGACTGACTCACCGAACCCCTGGGGTTCGATCGAACCCAGGTTAAGAACCACTGGTCTAGAGGGTGTTTCATGCTGGTCCAATAGGGAGGCATGTTGGACAGTGGGGGGAAACCTGACGAATGGGTGAATAGGCTTTGATACAGTCCTGATGATTGGCAGAGAGCAGGCTGCCTCAGTGCATGCTGGGATACTGTATAAAAGCCATGAGCACATGTGCTTGGGGTTTTTTTGTTGGAGAGTGGAGTCCCAGAGTGAGGGGGCGGCTGTCATGCGGTCTCAGGAGGTCATTCTGAGGACCGAAGGAGTGGTCAACAGGAGCTGAACCCAGAGGTCCAGGGAAGCTGACTGAGAGGGGAGACACTGGAGACCCTGTTGCTGCAGTATCGAGAGTACAGGAACTTGTGTCAAGGGGCCTGACCTGAGGGGGGGCCGCCCCTGCTAATAGGATAGCCAGTGGACGGGTGTCAGCAGAGAGAGGATGCTAGGGAGAGTATCCTGAAGATAAAATACTGTTCACTAAGTCGTCTTGTGAGAGAGGATAAAGAAAGCAAGAGACTCAACCCCATTCATCTAAAGTGGCAGGATGAATTAATAGCCTGACTGTTCCATATCTATAAGTGAAGTTGTGAAGATAGAATTCTCAGATATTGTGAATAGTTAAATTGGAGTATCCCACTATTCCCTTCTCCTATCCCCATTATAAAATAAACAACAAAAAAATAACCCAATACCCCTGGACTGTTTATTGCAGTGAAGAGCCAAGGGGAATATAGAAACTATATTCTCTTATAACCGTGTGTTGGTAACCAGGGGAGCCCACAGAGTTAATAGTCAGCAGTCCCTATGAGGGCAGTGCTACACCCACAAATATAGCTTTCTTTTGGTGGTATTTGATCACCCCTGGGTTTTTTTATTTTTTAATAAACAAAAAAGGCCAACCATTTTGAAAATATGTTTTACTTTCTGCTATAAAACATATAAAGTAAAAAAAAAAAAAATTAAATTTCTTCATAAATTTAGGTTAATATGTATTCTGCTAAATAGTTTTGGTAAAAAAAAAATCCCAATAAGTGTACATTGATTAGTTTGTGCAAAAGTTATAGCATCTACAAACTACTGGATATATATACTGGAATTCTTGTTTATTCATTTATTTATTTTATACTAGTAATGGTGATGATCAGCCAATTAATGGGGAGTGCGATATTGCAGTGGATAATCAGACACTAACTGACACTTTTGACACTTTGTGGGAACCAATGACACTAATACAGTAATCAGTGCTAAAAATATGCACTGTCACTGTACTAATGACACTGTCTGGGAAGGGGTTAAACATGCAGGGTGATCAAATGGTGTGTGCCTAGGCAGTGTTTTTGAGTACTGTGTTGAGGTGCTTTCACTAAGGGATGTGATGGATTTTCTTTCCCTTTGCAGGGAAAGAAGATCCATAATTTCCCCTATGTTTACATAGGCAGAGCTCCATTCTATATGTCTTCCTGATGATCAGCGAGTGCTGGCGGACATAAATGACTAATCACAGCAGAAGCAGCGTGCTGGCGGCCCCTAGTGCATACTCACATACACACTATATTACCAATAGTATTGGGACCCCTGCCTTTACACGCACATGAACTTTAATGGTATTCCAGTATTAGTCCGTGGGGCTCAATATTGAGCTGGCCCACCCTTTGCAGCTATAAAAGCTTGAACTGTTCTGGGAAGGCTGTCCACAAGGTTTAGGAGTGCGTCTATGGGAATAGAAAATAATTTGGTGGAGGGGGTTATTATTCAGGGGTTGGGCTGGACCCCTTAGTTCATGCTAGAATAAGAAGATGCCATCTCCAAACTGTTTCCACAAAGTTGTACCTAAACGAATTTGACGTCCTTTTTTTCCCACAAACAGAGCTTTCTTTTGAAGATTTTTCGATTTTTTGATCATGCGCTATAAACAAAAAAAGAGCGTCAATTTTGCAAAAATAACAATATTTTTCACATTTTTTATATGAAATTCCCCCAAAAAAATGTAAAAATCAAAATTTTTTAACATTTTCGGCCAATTTGTTTTATGCTACATATGTTTGGTAAAAAAAAAAAAAAAAAAAAAATTGCAAAAAGCGTATTTTGATTGGTTTGCGGTTTATCGCGTTTACTAACAAAGGGAAAGATTTTTGTCATTTTTGATGGTTTTTTTTTTTTTAACGAGTAATGTCGGCGATCTGTGATTTTTTTTGCGGGACTGCGACATTGCGGCGGACAGATCGGACCCTTGACTGACATTTTTGACACTTTTGGGCTTACCGGTGACATTACTGCAGTAATCAGTGCTATACATATGCACTGTTACTGTAAAAATGACACTGGCAGGGAAGGGGTTAACTGTATTGGAGAGGGAGGGGTTAAGTGTGTCCTATAGGCGTGTTTCTAACTGTGATTGGACATGGCTACTAGTGTAAAAACAGAGATCAACGGTCCTACATATTAGAACCGTCTGATCTCCATTTTTACACAGGGGAGAATGACAGGCGGCTTGTTTACATTAGCCGCCTGCCTTTCTCCCATTCCCGGCGAACGATCGCGAGTGACCGGCGGACATCAAGTCCGCTGGTCACACGCACTGACTTGTTAGGGGACCGAGCCAGGGCGGGCGCGTGCCTCAGCGGGCGCGCGCTCGCCCACTATTGGCTCACAAGCCAGTGACAGGCTAGTGACGTACCGGTACGTCACTTTGCCTGGCCGGGGCTGACCGCTGCAGTATATGTACTTGCGGCGGTCGGCAAGTGGTTTAAAAAATATCTTTACCTGTAGCCAATCGGCACGTGCGCCCCCACTAGGTGTCCCGCAAAACAACGCACAGGTACGTCGTCTCGTGGGACAAAGCCGACCTGCCGCTGTATAAGTACGGCGGCTGGTCTGCAAGTGGTTAAAGCTGTCTTTTCCATGTATACATTGATGTGGGTATCTCAAATATCACTTTGTGTTTGAGCTGAACAAACTGTATGGCTGCCGACTTCCAGGACCTGGCAATGATAGTTTTAGCAGACACAAATATATAAGTGATGAGTTTTCTCTGATATCTCAGGGGCTCCTCCTCCACACTGCCCAGTAAAGCATGTTTCGGGGATTGGATCAGATTAACATAAAATGGCATGATATACTCTGATCCAGGAAGGCCTCACTTTAGGGCACTGCCACCACATGTCTTCCTAAACTAGAAATACATTTTGGCTGGAGTTCCACTTTAAATTCCACAGCTAGGAATGCATGTGACGGAAGTTCCTAGAATTTTTTTATTTTTATTAACTCTCATAATAATAATGTCAACTTGAGAATCCTGAGCATACACAGGCTGTTACTGTCATGTAACTGGTAGTGAAAATATTGCTGTAAACACAGCTGCTCCAGCACAAATGAGCAGTGAAGATTTAATAATCAGCGCAAAAGACAACAGCTTGTAGTTTTGTTGTGGATACCACTTTACAAATGGATTACACTTGTGGCACAGCAAAAAGAGAGAGCCCTAAGCCCTGTGTACTGCCTCTTATTGATGAAGGATACTCTTCTCTACAGCCAGCCAAGGCTTGGCAGCCTGACAAGGATTATACCGTGGGATGAACTGTCCCTGGCATTTGTGCCCAGTGAATGAAACACATCCACCAAAATGGGGATCGGGTGTAATTAAAGTGGAACTACACTTCATCTGAGCACCAAAAACCAGTAATGCTATGTCATTCATTTTTAATATTCAGAGCAAACTCCCTCATCCATCCATGTCTCCATGCTTTATTTTGTTGAGAAATCATTTTGAAAAAAAAAAACCCTCTAGCATTTCTAGCAGTGGTCATCTTGAGTAAGGGCAGATGATTCATGTAGCATTTACTTCCTGGAATCCCCCTGCCTTTAGCTCAGGCATGCGGGCAGGAGAGGGTGTGCTTAGCCGAGAAAGCCCATCCTCCCCTACTGAAGACTCCTGGGATGTATCATAAATGATATAGAGGACAGGATACATAGTTAAATCTCAGTTTTTGTGGACAACTCAAAAATAAGCAGGGCAATAACTTCACATCAGGATATAGAAATTTTACACTGTATAACCACTTGCCGATCGCCGCAAGTACATATACTGCGGCGGTCAGCCCCAGCCAGGCAAAGTGACGTATATATACGTCACTAGCCTGTGACCGGCTTGTGAGCCAATAGCGGGCGAGCGCACGCCCGCTGCCCCGGCTCATTCACTGAGGAGTCCGTGCGTGTGACCGGCGGACCCGATGTCCGCCGGTCACACTGCGAACGTCGGTAGAGCGGGAGAAAGGCGGGCGGCTTATGTAAACAAGCCGCCTGTCATTCTCCCCTGTGTAAAAATGGAGATCAGACGGTTCTACTATGTAGGACCGTTGATCTCTGTTTTTACAGTAGTAGCCATGTCCCATCACAGTTAGAAGCACGCCCCTAGGACACACTTAACCCCTCCCTCTCCAATAAAGTTAACCCCTTCACTGCCAGTGCCATTTTGCAGTAACAGTGCATATGTATAGCACTGATTACTGCAGTAATGTCTCTGGTAACCCCAAAAGTGTCAGTCAAGGGTCCGATCTGTCCGCCGCAATGTCGCAGTCCCGCAAAAAAATTTGCAGATCGCCGCCATTACTCGTTAAAAAAAAAACACCAAAAATGACAAAAATCATTCCCTTTGTTAGTAAACGCGATAACTTTTGCGCAAACCAATCAAAATACGCTTTTTGCGATTTTTTTTACCAAACATATGTAGCAGAAAACAAATTGGCCGAAAATGTTAAAAAATTTTGATTTTTACATTTTTTTTGGGGAATTTCATATAAAAAAATGTGAAAAATATTGTTATTTTTGCAAAATTTACGCTCTTTTTTTGTTTATAGCGCAAAAAGTAAAAATCGCACAGGTGATCAAATACCACCAAAAGAAAGCTCTGTTTGTGGGAAAAAAAGGACGTCAAATTTGTTTAGGTACAGTGTCGCACGACCGCGCAATTGTCCGTTAAAGTCAGGCAGTAAAAAATCGCAAAAAACCCCCTGGTCAGGAAGGGGGTAAAATCTTCCAGGGCTTAAGTGGATAAAGAAAAAAAGAGGGCGCACCGAACTTGTGCATTACCCAAGTAGAATTTACTAGAATGAATTAGGAAGAGTTATACTCACAAACATAAAAATAGGTAAAAGCATATCGATCCACAAAATGGACCCAAAGCAACCAGATCTCCAGGACAGTGACCAGCACGCCAGAGGACCCTCCGAATGGCTGACGCGTTTCAAGGGGAGATCCCCTCTTCCTCAGAACCAATGTACAGTGATGCATTGACACACAAGATATAGAAGAATGGGCTATCACATGGTCTCAAAGCCCCTCCAAAAAGTGGGTGGACATGGGAGTGGCTTCAAGGCAAAACCCAGTATAGTACATCAAAATGGTACAGATGACAGTAGCACCAACAAGAGCAAAATCAAATGTGGTCCCAGTTACATAATCAACAATTATACATTATTAAGTTAATGTAAGCCCCTCTGCAATAAAACAAAAAAAAAAAAAAAAGACGATGATCTGTTTGGATAAAACGTGATAATGATGTTAACATATCATGGACAATAGAATTTTTACAGAAAGACCTGAACAAAATAATAGAGTGGGCAACTACATGGCTAATGAGGTTTAATGTGGAGAAATGTAAAATAATGCACTTGGGGGCTAAAAATATAAACGCAAACTACTTACTAAAGGGAGAACCTCTGGGGGAATCAAGGATGGAGAAAGATCTGGGGGTCCTAGTGGAAGACAGACTGAGCAATAACATGCAATGTCAAGCTGCAGCTACCAAAGCCGGCAGAATATTAGCATGCATAAGGAAGGGGATATATTCCATAGATAAAAACTATAATCCTGCCGCTTTACAAAACTCTGGTCTGACCACATATGGAGTATTCTGTCCATTTCTGGTCACCAGTCCTCAGAAGGGATGTGCTGGAGATGGAGAGAGTCCAAAGACGGGCAACAAAACGAGTTAGGGGATTGGAGGACCTCAATTATGAGGAGGGACTACAAGCACTAAATTTACTTTCGCTGGAGAAGAGACACTTAAGAGGGAACATGATAGTGATTTACAAATACCTCAATGGTGATCCCAGCATAGGAAAAAAGCTATTGCATCTCAAGGAGTGTAAGAGGACACGGGGCCACACAATGAGATTGCAGGAGAAGCGGTTTAACCTAAAGCTGCAAAAAGGTTTTTTACTGTCGGGGCGGTAAGAATGTGGAACTCTCTTCCACAATTGGTGGTGTCAGCGGGGGGGATTGATATTTTTAAAAGACTCTTGGCATGCATCTTAACGAACACAATCTAAAGGAATATGGGAAATGATTATCAACACTGACACATGTACACCTACACAGGTTGAACTGGATGGACTATTGTCTTTATTCATCCCAGCCCACACTCCTCAGTGTGTGGCATCTTCGTCCTCGCCTGCCTGCCCTGTGTGCCCTCAGCTCCCATGGGAGACACCCGGTGCTATGCCTGACCTCCAACACCAGTACATAGATTTGAATTGCATCGTAAGGTTGGCTTATTTGGGGACTGTTACCCCGGTTTTTCCCCTGCCCAGTCTTCATGTATTACCACTGTTACTGTTTTCTTACATACATACATATATATATATATATATATATATATATATATATATATATATATATATATATATATATATTTATATATATATATATATATATCTTTTTTAGATACTTATCAGACATCTACTCCTGATGAAGTGGTACAACTAGTCCACGAAACGCATCACGTTTATTGATGTTGTGATCATATTATACTATTTATTATGTTGGAAATTTGAGTCCATTTGTGATTTCATCCAACTACCTTATTACTCATGTCAAACTGCTACATTGGTTTTTATGTGCACTGGTTCTGGGGACTATATATCATTTTTTTACCAGTACTTTTATCATTTCCTATATTGTCATGCTTATGTTTGATATCTGTCATTACAATAAATGTATTCAAATGTTTTCTGTTAGCCTGGTTATGTCTTTTATTTAACGTCCCAACCTTCTTTTTAGTTATATTGAACAGGGATGGAGACGCACGCCCATTCTCACCGTGCATCTCATTCAAAGACCCAAACTTCCCCCTCCTTCCTGTTACTGTAATAATGACACTGGCAGATCAAAGGTTTAAATGTGAGCCTAGGGGGTGTTTTCTAACTGTGGGGGGAAGGGGCTTGTGAAATCAATACAGAGACCTGTGTTCCTAAATAGGAGGAACACAGGAGCTCTGCATTGATTCCTGGGAGAACAGCGATCTACTGTGTTTACAACAGCAGACTGGCGTTCTCTTTTCACGGGTAGTGATTGCGGGTGCCTGGCGGCAATCGCGGCAGCCGGCCCCATGGATCGGCTTCTCCGCTGGCGAATCGGCGCACGCGCATGCCGTCCCCGGGATCGCTGCCACGAACCGCCGCGCAGGTGTGGCGATTCGCGGGAACCTGCCGCCGTAAATAGGCGGCGGCTAGTCGGCAAGTGGTTAAGACTGAGCATGGTCAGCAAGGTGTCCCTGGATTTCCTTTTAAAAATCTGGTCCCCTTATTAGAAAATAGAATGTCTCTTGGCCTGGCTGGAGAAGCTGTAGTGAGACCAGGCAAGGAGGAGACAAAAATCACAGTGAAATGGAGACAGATTACTCATTGCTATCGCAGTAGTTACGGGACACAGTTTGTGCATGAGAACATCTGGTATAAGCATTCCCTGAAAATCATTTCCCGAAAGCTGGATATAAACCATCCACTCTTCTCTTATTCTTTTTTATAAAGGCTGTTTAACATCAATGCTACTAATGACTTCACCCTGTTAAAAAGGAAAGAAGTACAGGTTCGTACCTCATCAGGACTTGTATGAACAGATGGTACCGGCTCGGCCTCTTGGATTCCCTCCTTCCAGCAGTATGTGTAATATTTTTTCCACTTCTCACTTTCTAAATGTAACTTTTATTCCCAATATATTTTACTTGACAGGTGAAATGTCAGCTTGTAATTTCAGAAAGAGCCAAGAAATAGAACGGAAACGTGCTAGAGTCTAATTTTAACTACTTGTCTACCACCTGCAGTAAATCAGAGACAGAAAATAAAACGGAAATAAAATACAGTGCTTTGCGAAAGTATTCGGCCCCCTTGAACTTTGCGACCTTTTGCCACATTTCAGGCTTCAAACATAAAGATATAAAACTGTAATTCTTTGTGAAGAATCAACAACAAGTGGGACACAATCATGAAGTGGAACTAAATTTATTGGATATTTCAAACTTTGTTAACAAATAAAAAACTGAAAAATTGGGCGTGCAAAATTATTCAGCCCCCTTAAGTTAATACTTTGTAGCGCCACCTTTTGCTGCGATTACAGCTGTAAGTCGCTTGGGGTATGTCTCTATCAGTTTTGCACATCGAAAGAGTGAAATTTTTGCCCATTCCTCCTTGCAAAACAGCTCGAGCTCAGTGAGGTTGGATGGAGAGCGTTTGTGAACAACAGTTTTCAGTTCTTTCCACAGATTCTTGATTGGATTCAGGTCTGGACTTTGACTTGGCCATTCTAACACCTGGATATATTTATTTGTGAACCATTCCATTGTAGATTTTGCTTTATGTTTTGGATCATTGTCTTGTTGGAAGACAAATCTCAGTCCCAGTCTCAGGACTTTTGCAGACTCCATCAGGTTTTCTTCCAGAATGGTCCTGTATTTGGCTCCATCCATCTTCCCATCAATTTTAACCATCTTCCCTGTCCCTGCTGAAGAAAAGCAGGCCCAAACCACGATGATGCCACCACCATGTTTGACAGTGGGGATGGTGTGTTCAGGGTGATGAGCTTTGTTGCTTTTACGCCAAACATAACGTTTTGCATTGTTGGCAAAAAGTTAGATTTTGGTTTAATCTGACCAGAGCACCTTCTTCCACATGTTTGGTGTGTCTCCCAGGTGGCTTGTGGCAAACTTTAAACGACACTTTTTATGGATATCTTTAAAGCGGAGTTCCACCCTGGATTTGTTTTTTTTTTTTTTAATACCCCCGGGACAGTCAGGGCTAGTGCATTCCACAATGGCTAGCCTCTGATCTGTCCCGGGTTGCACTTACCTGCAAGACGAAATACTTACCTTGCAAACGTCTTGTCCAGCGCTGCCATCTCAGATGTGGGCAGCTTGAAGCCAGCGCGTCCTCTTCGGCGTCTTCTTCCGCCTTCTGTGGTCCCACGATGCTCTGCGCCGGCCCCGACGTCACTTCCGGGTCGCGCGCGTCACCCCTCCACAGCTTCTGGGCATGCCCAGAAGCTGTTTAGAAGGGGATGACGCGCGCGACCCGGAACTGACGTCGGGGCCGGTGCAGGCGCAATGATTCCTGGGAGCTATGACGTCCAGCTCCCAGGAATCATTGCAGAGCCAGGAAGTGACGACGGGCCGCGGCCGAGGAAGGAGGAAGAAGGAAGTAAGGTAAGTATATTTTCTTCGCTACGAGGTAAGTAAAAAAAAAAAAAATATGCGATTATCCATTTCTTTTTCAGGTGACCCGGAGCGAGAAGATGGAGGTAAGTATAAAAATAGGGTGGAACTCCACTTTAAGAAATGGCTTTCTTCTTGCCACTTTTCCATAAAGGCCAGATTTGTGCAGTATACGACTGATTGTTGTCCTATGGACAGAGTCTCCCACCTCAGCTGTAGATCTCTGCAGTACATCCAGAGTGATCATGGGCCTCGTGGCTGCATCTCTGATAAGTCTTCTCCTTGTATGAGCTGAAAGTTTAGAGGGAAGGCCAGGTCTTCGTAGATTTGCAGTGGTCTGATACTCCTTCCATTTCAATATTATCGCTTGCACAGTGCTCCTTGGGATGTTAAAAGCTTGGGAAATCTTTTTGTATACAAATCCGGCTTTAAACTTCTCCACAACAGTATCTCGAACCTGCCTGGTGTGTTCCTTGTTCTTCATGATGCTCTCTGCGCTTTAAACGGACCTCTGAGACTATCACAGTGCAGGTGCATTTATACAGAGACTTGATTACACACAGGTGGATTCTATTTATCATCCTTAGTCATTTAGGTCAACATTGGATGATTCAGATATCCTCACTGAACTTCTGGAGAGAGTTTGCTGCACTGAAAGTAAAGGGGCTGAATAATTTTGCACGCCCAATTTTTCAGTTTTTTATTTGTTAACAAAGTTTGAAATATCCAATAAATTTCGTTCCACTTCATGATTGTGTCCCACTTGTTGATTCTTCACAAAAAAATTTCAGTTTTATATCTTTATGTTTGAAGCCTGAAATGTGGCAAAAGGTCGCAAAGTTCAAGGGGGCCGAATACTTTCGCAAGGCACTGTATGTGTCAGAAAATAGCAAAAGACTATCTGCAGCTCTTGCTAGTAACCTAATACATTGTATAAGTGTATAATTATTAAATTATTTGAATAAATATGAATAATAATAATTAAGATAAAATAGATTAAATTTCAGTGAATTCAAAATGCATATATAATGAATAATAAATAATAAATAAATGGTGGCAAATATTATAGTATATGACAAATAGTGCAAATAGTAGTGCAAATAATAGTCCAACAAAGTGACAAATAAACAGTCTTTGCAAGGGTCTAAATCAAAGTGCAGGTGCTTCGTGCTCAATATTCCAAATGTTTGTGACTTTCGTGGCGTGGGTTCCTTTTTCCAGTGGCGTATGGTAAAAAGTGGATCACTTACCAGAGGTAGTGGGTCTTATGTGCTGTATAGCACTAAGACCAAACACGTTTGGAGGCCTTCCAGGCCAATAATAGGGGTTCCCTGTACCGCTCCTAGTGGGTGCAGGTTAGATTCCTCCTCACCTGGTTTCACTCCTCGGGGTTTGGGGCCAGGGTTATGCAAAAAATAATATGCTCCAAATGGTGTAATATGTTTTTAATTTTTTTTTCCCACATGGGGTAAGCATTCAGTAAAAAACGGCTCCAAAATTCCAAACAACCGCTGACATGCAGAGTGGTCAGCAGAGTGTTTCCCGGCTTGCGTTCCACTGCGCGGTTGCGTCTCGCCGTGCGTTCCAAGGACTGACGCGTTTCGTCACTTCCTGTGACGTTATCAAAGGTAAGGAAATAAAATACGTTGTAAACAAGATCCTAGGCGGTTAAAAGGTACTTTCCTAACCACTTTAGGACCAGGCCTTTTTCTAACACTTGTTGTTTACAAGTTGAAATCCTTTTTTTTTGCCAGAAAATTACTTAGAACCCCCAAACATTTTATATATATATATATATATATATATATATATATATATTTAGTAGAGACCCTAAAGAATAAAATGGAGATTGTTTACAATACTTTTTATCACACCTTATTTGCGCAGCAAATTTTTTTTGTCTTTCGAAGGCAATTTTTTTTTGGGAAAAAATACAGTTTTTTTAATAAAAAAATAAGAAAGCAGTAAAGTTAGCCCAATTTTTTTCTATAATGTGAAGTGATAATGTTACGCCAAGTAAATGGATACCCAACATGTCATGCTTCAAAATTGCGCATACTCGTGGAATGGGGACAAGCATTGGTACTAAAAAATTCCCATAGGAGACAATTTAAAAAATTCTACAGGTTACCAGTTTAGCGTTACAGAGGAGGTCTAGGGCTCAAATTATTGGTCTCACTCTAACGATCGCGGCGATACCTCACATGTGTGGTTTGAACACTGTTTACATATGTGGGCGCGACTTGCATATGCATTCGCTTCTGCACGTGAGCTAACGGGGACGGGCGCTTACATTTTTTTTTCCTATATATTTTTATTTTTTATTTTTACACTGTCCTTTTAAAAAAAAAAAAAAATGTGATCACTTTTATTTCTATTACAAGGAATGTAAAGATCCCTTGTAATAGAAATAAGCAAGACAGGTCCTCTTCAATGTGAGATCTGGGGTCAAAAAGACCTCAGATCTCACATCTACACTAAAAAAACAAAAAAAAAGTCATTTTTTTCATTATGAAAAAAATGGGCTCTTTAAGGCCGTTGCTGGGAAGTTGTTTGACGTCGCTCTGGTCCTTCAAGGCTATAGAGTCAAGTGGGGGTCATCTTGTCCTCACTCGACTTCCTGCCTAAGAGGAGAGGGGACCGGATCGTTTTCCCCTCTGCCGACCGCTCCGGTAAGCAGGGAAAACGACCGGGAAGCGGCGTAAGTGGTTAAAGTGGAACCACTCTCAATCAACATTGACTATTTTTAATCCTCGTGCTGCCAGCATTAGCGAATAGATAGCAAAGTATATTAAATTTACTTGTTTTAAACTTTTCTTTTTTTTTAGTTACTTTCTGTTTTTTTGCCTAGGCAAATGATGTCATACATCCCAGGAGTCTTCACGAGAGGAGGATGGTTTTTACAGTTTGAGCTTAGGGCAGATGGATCCCAGAAGTAAATGCTATATGAACCATCTTCCCTTGCTCAAGATGGCCACAGCTAGACATGCTAGGGGGTGTATTTCAAAGCGATTTCTCAGCAAAATAAAGCATGGAGACATGGATGGATGGGGGAGTTTGCTTTGAATATTAAAATTCAATTAAATATTATTTTTGGTTTGTGGTACTCAGATACAATGTAGTTCCGCTTTAAAGTAAACGGGGAACAAACTGCACATACAATATTAACTGCTTGCCGCCCATATACTCTATATATATATGGTTGCTCTGCTGATACTAAATGGATCATGGACCTAGTACGTAATTCTGCACTTCTGGGTCTGGGGCCTTTGCATGTTCCACCTGTGGTCTGCTTCCGCTGTGATTAGACACAATTTTTTTATTGGAATTGTTTTACAGCAGAAAATTAACAATATTTTTTTTTTTTTTTCAAAATTGTCTGTGTTTTTTTTGTTTATAGTACAAAAAAAATTATTTGTGGGAAAAAAGGGACATACATTTTGTTTAGGTACAGCGTCGCACGACTGCACAAATGTCAAAGTGACGCCCGGTGGCCTGGTCACGAAGGGGGGTAAAGAAGAATTTAACATGCTGCATGTCAAAATGGGCAGCTGAAGTTATATGCCAACTTTGACTTTTCCTGTTAACATAGCATTCCCTGGGATCTTCAGGCACCGTAAAACCTCAAGGCAGAAAGAAAAGCGGCACCAGCTATTTTAGAATGTTCAGAGTTTATTCGCCACATTAAACTAAATAGGGGGGTTTGGGCGCATGATACCCAAAAAAAGTGACAAAAACACAACTGTAGGCAATTCGGCCAGCAGTAGTCAATATATGGACCATGGAGTCCTTTTTTAAATTGTTTTAAGTTTATACGTGTTGTTATTTTCTTTGTATATTAAGACCCCGTTCAGACAGGGGTGACACGACTTGGTGGGGCGACCTGTGAAGTCGCGGTGCACAGCGTACTGTGAAGTCAATGCACAGCGTACTGTGAAGTCAATGCAAGTCGCCTCCAGGTCGCCCCAAAGTAGTACAGGACCCTTTTTCTAAGTCGGAGCAACTTGTGTCGCTCCTATTAGAACGGGTCCTGTACTTTTCATTGGCGAGCGACCCACCGCGACTTGTCAGACGACCAAGTCGCCTGACAAGTCGCGCTAGTGTGAATGGACCCTAAATGTATTATTTTTTATTTTATATTTTCCTGTCTGAGTATAGATCTGTTTGTCCCAAGCATGTTTGAATTCACTTAATGTTGACTGACCTCTGCTGTAAGACTTTTCCAATCATCAACTACTCTTTCAGTAATACCTTGTAGGATTCGTTTTGAAATTTCCTCCTGCTAGTTTGAGGTCTTGTGCCCTTGTTCTTGATCTTGACTCTATATTGAAAATGCTGCCCTCCTAAACCCTATTCACACCCTTGATGTATTTAAAGGTTCCATGTCGCCTCTTTCCCTTCTTTCCTCCAGACAGTTTCTGGAGTCTCTCCTGATACTGTATGTTTTATCCCTAAGACAAGGTCTGCTGTTAGAAATCATGGGGCCCCATACAGCCTACCTGACAAGGCCTCCTAACCGGCTGAAAGTGACTGAGGACACAGATTTATCAGTCCCTTTCTCTACAGCAGGGGTGTCCAAACTATGGCCCTCCAGCTGTTCAGGAACTACAATTCCCATCATGCCTAGTTATGTCTGTAAATGGCAATGTTACATTGCCACATGGGACATGTAGTTCCGCAACAGCTGGAGGGCCTTAGTTTGGACACCCCTGCTCTACAGCCTCAGGTGCACAGATGAATGAATAGGAAACGCTCTAAAGGCTTCCTGCTCATTCACAAACTGAAGCATTGTAAACACAGATTACTATGCTTCAGTGATGAATGGACACAGAAGTGATTGGTACTGATCGCTCACTGTGTTCATCCAGGAAAGGAAGGGGCCAGTAAATGACACCCCCTGTGTGCCATTTAGTATCCGCTGGCAGGAAAGGAGGGAAGCCAGAAGCCCTGCAGGGGGAAAAGGGCACACAGGGGGGGCTCAAACAGCAGATGGAAGGGGTGCATGTGCTAGAACCAATCCCCCTGCAGTGCAGCCGGAGGGAGGGAGAGGGGAAGAAGCTGGCAGAGCTGCAGTGGGGAACAGAAGAGGATCAGTGTCTGCAATAAGACTGTACAGCTGGCCCTCCCGCTCAGCAGGTGCCTAGACCCCTTTTTGAACTGATGGTGCCAGGGCCCAGTACAGGAGGGCTGGCTGTACTGCCTAAGACTTTTCACCATTTTTGTTGCCCATATTTCTGTTTGTAAGTGAGGTCTCCAGGACTGGACGCAGTATAAAGAATCAGGACCTCCTGGTATCTGGTATCTATCCTTTAGCCAATTGCATTTTCACTGAACCACCCAAGGGTTAAGTCCTAGCTTGTGCAACTTTTTTTTTTATTAGATCATTGTGTGGAACTGTCCACATCACCACTCTGATTCAAAACATGAGTGATATAGTAAAAAAAGAAATCACATTAGTCTGACATGATCTGCCCTCAGTAAGCTACGCTGCATTGGGTCCAGCAAATTGTGTGTTTTTAAGTGATCAATTATCCTTCTTTTTAGGAGAAATTCCATTAACTTGACTACAACAGATGTTCAACTCGCTGGCTTGTAATTGCCAGCTTCTACCTTGCTACCCTTCTTGTGGTTAAGTACATTATTATCTGTCTGCCAGTCATTGGGAACCTCTCCTGTTAGAAGAGATCGATGGTCCAACAACTAGATCTCAACATTCTCCAAGAACTCCTGGATGAATATTATCAAGTTTTAACTGAGCCAGTTCCTCTGCTACCTCTAGTCTATAGAAATCCTGAAAATGAACAGTTATTTCTAGAAGCAATATAACCCCCCCCCCCCCCAACTTGTTTTTGGTAGTGCAGTTTATTTATGAGAAGACTGAACAGAAGTAATTGTTTAAATGATTTGCTCCCTCAACAGAAGAGTTCTGTCCAGTTTCCATTTTAGTGACCCCATTGTATTTTTTCCCATTATCACTGACGTACCTAAAAAGGTTTTGTCTCCTTTCTTAACAGATTAAAATATTGGTTTAGTCGTTCCTCATCTTTCTGTGCTTTGAGAGCACTGATATTGTGTTTGGCCTCCTTTTGTTTATTTTTATACACTCTTCTTTCCTGGTAAGAGCCCAGGAGAACCCCAAATAGTTATGTCCTTCCCCAGCATGCACCACTGGCAATAACCCTCCTAGTGATTGGCCAGGGAAACAAATTCATAACTCAGCAATATTGTTTTTTATTACCTTCTCTGCTGAGAAACACTCCCTTGCGACAAGAAAATAATACAATGAGCTTTGGGAAAATGACATGAAATCAGAACTAACAATGCAAGCTCAGGCTGACTACAGCTTAGCTACAGTACAAAAAAATCAGTTAATCTCGGCAATAAAATGCAGTACAGTATACAGTTAAGGGGCTGCAGTACTTTTAGAAACTCTATATCTTTAACTACTTGACCTCCAGAAGGTTTTACCCCCTTCCTGGCCAGGCCATTTTTTTGCAATACGACGACACTGCGTTACTTTACCCGGCAATTACGCAGTTGTGCGACGCTGTACCCCAATAATGTTTTTGTCCTTTTTTTCCCCATAAATAGAGCTTTCTTTTGGTGGTATTTGATCAACTCTGCGGTTTGTATTTTTTGCACTATAAACAAAAAAACCCGACAATTTTGAAAAAAAAAAAAACTTAATTTGTTACTTTCTGCTATAAAACATACTCAATAAAAAATATAAAATATATACATTTCTTCATCAATTTAGGCCAATATGTATTCTGCTACATATTTTTGATAAAAAAAAAAAAACCTAATAAGCATATATTACTGAGTTTGTGCAAAAATTATAGTGTCTACAAACTATAGGATATTTTTTTTTTTACTAGTAATGGTGGCGATCAGCGACTTATACCAGGACTGCGATATTGCGGTGGACAAATCGGACACCTGACACTTTTGACAGTCTTTGGGGACCAGTGACACGAATACAGTGATCAGTGCTTAAAAATATGCACTGTCACCACACTAATGGCACTGGCAGGGAAGGGATTAACATCAGAGACAATCAAAGGGTTAACTGTGTGCCTAGGTTGTGCTTACTCACTGTGGGGGAGGAGCTTTGACTAGGGGAAGGCAAAGATCTGTGTTCCTGCTTATCAGGAACACAGGATCTGTGCCTTCCCTTCTGACAGAACTACAATCTGTTTTGTTTACATAGGCAGATTGTCGTTTTGCCTTTGCTCTGTGTAATCAGCAGGTGGCGGCAGACATCCAGTCCGTGGTAACCGCTGCTAGGCTCCCGCTGTGTAGAATCACAGCAGGAGGGGGTCGCCGGCAATGTACATGTGTGCCCCAGACCCAGAGGTGTCAGATCACTCAGCAGCGGGGACTCCGATGCACATGGAAGGCAGCTCCGATTGCCCCCTGCCACCCGCGATCGCTCCCTGCTGAGAGAGAAGGACGGACAGCTGTTCTAAACACAGCTGATCGTTCTTCTCCCTGAAATGATCACAGAGCTCCTGTGATCCTTCTATATAGGATCACAGGTCTCTATGGTCATTCCATAAGCCCCACCCCCATACAGTTAGAATCACTCCCTTAGGCTCACATTTAACCCCCTTCATCACCCACAGTGTTAACCCCTTCCCTGCCAGTGTCATTATTACAGTAACAGTGCATATTGTTAGCACTGATTACTGTAGTAATGTCGCTGGTCCCCCCAAAAGTGTCAAAAATGTCAGTAAAAAAAAAAAAACAAAAAACAATAAAAATGACATAAATCTTTCCCCTAGTTTGTAGACGCGATAACTTTTGCGCAAACCAATCAAAATACGCTTATTGTGATTTTTTTTTTTACCAAAAATATGTAGTAGAAAACAAATTTGCCTAAAATGTTAAAAAATTTGGGGAATGTTATATAGCAGAAAGTGAAAAATATTGTTTTTCTTTTTTTTCAAAATTGTCGCTCTTTTTTTGTTTACAGCGCAAGAAATTAAAAGAATCACACAGGTGATCAAATACCATCAAAAGAAAGCTCTATTTGTGGGGAAAAGGACGTTGATTTTATTTGGGTACAGTGTCGCACGACCGCGCAACTGTCCGTTAAAACAACACAAAATATGGTCTGGTCATTAAGGGGGAAAATCTTCCAGTCCAGAGGTGGTTAAAGGTCAGCAGCTACAGTATTTGTAGCTGCTGACTTAACCTCCCAGCATGTCTTTGAAGTGTAGGAGGGAACCCACACAGGCTCAGGGAGAACATGTAAACTCTAAGCAGGTGGTGTCGTGGTTGGGGGAATGCTGCTAGGAAGAAGTACTAACCACTTAGCCACTGTCCTAACAGATGGCAACATTTTACTGTATATATGGGCTGGCTGCATTATTGCAAATATAAATAAGACTTTAAGTGGGTTTTAAAGCCTGCATATTGTAATATTTGTCTCTCTGTAGCCCATATATTTTCGAGAACTGAAAATTTTGGAACACTTTGGATTGTATGCAATTCTATTGGCTCACCCCCTAGGACCCCACTAGCTACTACCTTCACCCTGCCCCCAAGAAGCCTCAGGCTTGCTGATTTTTATATGTTTCCAGGTTTAAAGATATCTAATTATGGCCTGTTATACAGACTTGTTAAAATGTGTCTATAACTATATATATATATATATATATATATATATATATATATATATATATATATATATATATATATCATGTGTGCTCTAAGAGAAAAATAGTGCATTTAGCAGGATGGGTATGTTTTTAGTAATTAGCCAACAAAACTGTTGGAGCAGAGGGTAAACTTTATTTATTGCATCACATCTCCAGCAGGTTGGAGTTAGAATCAAAGTATTCTTAATATGTTTTCTCCACTGCTCCAACTTTTCATGGAATTTGGCGCAAATAGTTAGTTCCTGCTGTGGAGGAATCTGCCAGATGCACTGGATTTATTTTGCACAGAGGCTGCAAGAGGGGAAAAAATCATCCAGGTCATGACACTGTCAAAGATCAGTTCAATGTATAAAGGCAGGAGGACCTGAACCAGGGGCGTAACTACAGGGGTTGCAGGGGTTGCAATTGCAACTGGACCCCATGCTCCAGGGGGCCTGTGCAGCTCCCCTGTACTCCTGGATAGGAGGGGTGGCTGGGGGTAGCATGTAGAGAAATCACTGTTCTCCTTTTTGGAGGAGGAAATGGAGGAGATTGGTTCTTCTGTATGCTGCCCCCGCCACTCCTCCTATCCAATTCACTTGTGTTCTGCTGTCTCTGGGCCTGTTCTGCTGTCTCTGGGCTCCTGTGTGCTCCCCTGCCCCCCCCCCCCCCACACTGTGCTCCCTTCCCTCTCCTGAAGGCTGCTGCAGGGCATGTGTCACAATATAGAACCAGAAAGGGGTCAGTAAATATGTCATTTACCAGCTCCTTCCTTTTCTGAATGGACAGAGTCATAGTCAGTCACATTGTAAAAAAAAATAAGATAAAATTATAAAATATAATACAATTAGAATACTGAAAAATAAAAACTACTGACACCAGTGGGTGAACTTCCAGGATTGCAAAGGTCACACTTGCGACCGTGCCCTGGGGAGTGGTGCCCTGTGCCCTGGCATTCCACCACTGTGGGGATGTCCCAAGATGGCAGGTAGGGGGCCCACTGCAGAACTTGTGAAAGGGTCCCACTGCGGGACCGTAATAAAGGGCCCCGCAATGAGAGTAATCAGGATCAGTGGGAAGAGAACCAGGCATGAAGGGAAGGGCCCTGGCCAGGGGTCCGGGGGGCCCTTCATGGTTCCTTACACCTAAAGGTTCTAGTTACGCCTCTGACCTGAACCTCATATTCTCAGTAGCTCTTTAGGAGAAATGAAGAATGTGAACACTGTAGACTTTCAGCCAACAGTCAGACCTGTTCCTAGAAAACGTTTAAAAAAAAAAGTCCTTTTTAGCAGGTAAAGTAAATCAGAAACCTTTGCAGCTTGCTCAAAAGCAAACCTGTACAGTAATATTGAATAGATAAAAGTGATGCGCTACTCCTAACGTGAAAAAATCATGATAAATAGTAACAGGTGAATCATAGCATCAAGGAAATTAACCAAAGTCAAATCAACCAAAATGATAACATATGCATATGTGCATGAACGAATATGGATAAATTCAATCAATAAGTGGATAAAAAGTCTGTAAATGTGCATATACATGTGAGCAATTCAGAAACGAATCTTCAAACGATGACAGTGAACTGAAGCCAATATAGTGCGGAGTTTGTAGATACAAGCAATGAAAAAGTGCTGAAATCCTTTCAATGGCAATGGCCGCTCACCTCCAGCACACAGGAAATGTGCAGAAAATTAGCATTGGGATGATCCACCTAGGGCGACTTTATCATCCTTTTGGCATACTTGCCAACTGTCCCGTTTTTGCTGGGACAGTCCCGGCAAATAGGAGCCTGTCCCGGGTAATTTACATTGTCCAGGCAATGTACTTATTTACACTTTGCAGTTTATTTATATTTACATATTACATTTTTTTGTATGGTTACTCCTGAGCACATTTGACACTTTAGAATTGTAGGGAATTGTGATGAGAATTGTAAACTTTAAGCAGAAGTAGTGCTGAATGGGAGAATTATTCCAACTCTGCTACTTTGGCCTCAAGTTTAAAATTCCCTTTTCAATTTCCTGTAATTCTCTCTTTATTGAGTAGACCCTATAATCTGATGATAAGTAGGCGGAGATTAATTATGTGGAGTGGGTGGAGCTTCAGGGAAGTGGGTGTGGTAAGTAATTGATAGCTGTGCAGAAAACTGTCCCTGGAATTTTTTTTCAAATGTTGGCAACTCTGCTTTAGGCTCCTTTACAGTACATCAATATGTGTAGTTCTGTGGAAATATAAAAATGAAATGCCTCATAGTGTAGTAGGTTTAAAAGTTTTATTTAACATAAAAGCAATCCAAAATAGTGCACTCGCATTTAGTAGGCAAGATCAGGCTGAAATATATCTCGCACCGCAGTCCGGTTACCCGGCTTCACGGCTTCCTGGCGTTGCGATCATGATCGATCATCTGGGAGTGACGTCACTGGCTCCTCCTACGCGTTGCATCACTAGGCATGTGACTTAGTCAGGAAAGTCACGTGCCTAGTGACGCAACGCGTAGGAGGAGCCAGTGACGTCACTCCCAGTTGAACGATCTATTTTGGATTGCTTTTATGTTAAATAAAACTTTGATTCATTGTCTGATGTCAGTACTTTTTTTGTGAGACAGACTGTAGTGTATTTTGGTTTTGTGCTGCCCTAGGCAAGACTAAAATCGGGCCCCACCCCATCTAAATTTGTCCCACCCCAGCAGCGGTATAGCGTTCTTGTCTCAGGTCTGATGTCAAAGCTGCAACGATTCACAATGAACAACTGCGGCTTCCCCAAAAGACTGTGAGACATGATTTGTCCAAGTGCCATATAATTACTGCCCATGGTCTGACATTCGCTGTGATACCTCACATGTGTAGTGCGATCGCTGTTTGCGTGTGTGTGTGTGGGACTGACATGTGCATTTGCCTTTGCGCGCGAGAACGGGAGGAGGGGGATACTTTACATTTTTATTTTTTTAATGATTAACTATTTATTTATTTTTTATTACGTTTATTGCTGTCACAGAGAATTTAAACATCCTTGTGACTGCAAAAGGAATGTGACAGGTACTCTTTATGGAGAGATCTGGGGTCTATAAGACCTCAAATCCCCCCTCTTCACTTAAAAGCATTCAAAACACCAAGATCTGTGTTTTTGAATGCTTTAGATTTTTAAAAACTGGCGCAGATGATTTCCTAGGGAACCGAAAGTGATGTCATGTCATCAATTACAGGTTAAAGTGGTTGTAAACCCTAGGGGAAAAAAAAAAAAAAAAACCTGCAAGACAAAGGCATAATGGGCTAGTATGCATCGCATACTAGCCCATTATGTGTAACTTACCTTAGAACGAAGCCCCCACACGGACCCCCGGACATCGCTGCGGGCGCTGCCATGATCCCTCGCCGTCTCTTCCGGGTTCGGCGGCTCCGGCGCGGTGATTGGCCGGAAGAGACGGCTCCGGCGCGATGATTGGCATGCGCGCGGGAGTGATTTTCTGGCAAGCTCCCGGCAAATTAATTGAAGGTCCCCCCGGACCTTCAGAGCGCATGCGCCGCTCGCGAGAGCGGCTGCATGCACTGTAAATATCTCCTAAACCATGCCGGTTTAGGAGATATTATTTGTACCTACAGGTAAGCCTTATTATAGGCTTACCTGTAGGTAAAAGTGTCAAAAAGCAGGATACTACCGCTTTAACTGTTACCAACAGCCGATCAAAACTGATCCCGGCTATGCTTGGCTGGTCGACCAGCTGGCGCCGACTGTCCTCTCAGGTCTCCTGGTGGGATGGGAGACCCCGAGAGAGAAGTGGGGAGGGGGGGATGTCCCCTCTCGCTGCTTGTAATAGCAATTAAGCAGCTAGTACGCCGCTCTGATTTCTATTACAAGAGAGCTGTCCGATGGCTCTAAAAAACAATACCATGGTGATGCAGCTGCAGGCATCAGCCAGGTAAAACAACCAAAAAGAATGGGAAGTGGTTAATGAGCCATCTCAGCCCTTCTGCCTGGGCTGATGATGTCGCCTAAGGCAAGCGCCGTGTTTGCCTTGAGGTACAGTGCATTCTACAAACAATACCCCATAACAATACAAACAATACACCATAATGGCAATGTGAAAGAAGTTTGTTTGAAATCTTTGCAAATTTATTAAAAATAAAAAATGAAAAAAAATCCCATGTACAGTATCTCACAAAAGTGAGTACACCCCTCACATTTTTGTAAATATTTATTATATCTTTTCATGTGACAACACTGAAGAAATGACACTTTTCTACAATGTAAAGTAGTGAGTGTACAGCTTGTATAACAGTGTAAATTCTCTGTCCCCTCAAATTAACTCCACACACACCCATTAATGTCTAAACTGCTGGCAACAAAAGCTAGTACACCCCTAAGTGAAAGTGTCCAAATTGGGCCCAAATAGCCATTTTCCCTCCCCGGTGTCATGTGACTCATTAGTGTTACAAGGACTCAGATGTGAATGGGGAGCAGGTGTGTTAAATTTGGTGTTATCGCTCTCACTCTCTCATACTGGTCACTGGAAGTTCAACATAGCACCTCATGGCAAAGAACTCTCTGAGAATCTGAAAAAAAAAAATTGTTGCTCTACATAAAGATGGCCTAGGCTATAAGAAGATAGCCAAGACTCTGAAACTGAGCTGCAGCACGGAGGCAAAGACCATACAGTGGTTTAACAGGACAGGTTCCACTCAGAACAGGCCTTGCCATGGTCGACCAAAGAAGTTGAGTGCACATGCTCAGCGTCATATCCAGAGATTGTCTTTGGGAAAATAGATGTATGAGTGCTGCCAGCATTGCTGCAGAGGTTGAAGGGGTGGGGGGGTCAGCCTGTCAGTGCTCAGACCATACACCGCACACGTGGTCCCAGAAGGAAGCCTCTTCTAAAGATGATGCACAATAAAAGCCTGAAAACAGTTTGCTGAAGACAAGCAGACTAAGGACATGGATTGCTGGATCCATGTCCTGTGGTCTGATGAGACCATGATATACTTATTTGGTTCAGATGGTGTCAAGCGTGTGTGGCGGCAACCCGGTGAGGAGTACAAAGACAAATGTCTTTCCAAATCTTGTCCAATCAACTGAATTTACAACAGGTGGACTCCAACCAAGTTGTAGAAATATCAAGGATATTCAGTGGAAACAAGATTCACCTGAGTTCAATTTTAAAAGTCATGGCACAGGCTGTGAATACTTATGTACATGAGATTTTTTTCATTTTCTATTTTATAATACATTTGCAAAGATTTGTTTGTAGAATTTTGAGGAAAATAATGAATTTAATCTATTTTGGCTGTAACATAACAAAACTTTCCAGATGCACTGTAAATACGCCCCTGGGGACAGACAGGTGAAGCCAGTGAGTTCAGAAATTCTGATCTGTATACTTTTTTTCAAATTAGTGACTTACAGTTTACTCAGTCTTTTGTACAGGCAAGAAGCTGGTATTTTTTAAAAGGCTGTTCAAAATTGACAGTCTGCTCATATCTCCCAGGATAAATCATCTCTCCCTACTGTGCCAAATGGTAAGTTATACTGTATATATATTTGTATATGTACATTTTGTTTTAAATGTTAGACAATAAACCTATACTTACCTTCTGGGCTGCTGATGGGGGGGGGGGGGGACCACCGGTCCACTTTTAGGACACAGGGGGACACACACAGGGAGGGGGATTTGTGATGAACGACATTTACAGAAATCTTCCTTCAGCACCTGAAAGCTGATCTCTCTCCCTCTCCCTGCTGCCAGCTTTTGGGCTCTTTCACACGGGCGTCCCTTTTTTTTTTTTGCCCGATCAGGTCCTTTTTTTTTTTTTTTTGGAACGGACACGGATGACACTTGTGTCATCCGTGTCCGTATGTTCGTTTTTCATCCCATCCGTGTATGTCTATGTAAATCATCCACTGACATCCGTATTTACATAGAGATACATTATGTCCGTTTTTTCATTCGCAAACGGATGGGATGAAAAACGGACATACGGAACACCCGTGTGAAAGAACCCTTTATCTGCTGAGAAAGAGACAGTTGTCCCTCACTAATCCCCCTCCCTGTGTGGGCTCCCCTCCCCTCCCAGCCCTGGCTCTAATGTTAGCTCTGCTCCTGAGTTTGTTATCTCTGTAACTTTGTTTCTCTCCCTGCAGTTCTTTCTATACTCCTTGTCCCAGCCTATATATTTTTTCCATCTCTCTCCCCCATTGCTCTGTCTTCCTGATACAGTCACAGCTGATCAGCTGCATTCCCATGGGGTGAAAAATTTACTGTTACACCAGTTCCATAGCTGCCTGTTATCTTGTCCCAGTGCAGTTTAGTGTGCTTTATGTAGCTGGGCTTCCCACTCCTCTCCCCAGACTGCTTCCTCACCTATGCAACTTTGCTTCTTCTCCTCTACACTGTCAATTCCCTCTGAATCCATGTATCAACTCTTTCTATTTAACTGATAGTAGTAAACTCCATTTTTTTTATCTTGTATCTACAGTTAAGGGTAGGCACAGAACTAGTAACAGGGAAAGGTTCCTGAGGAGGGCAAGCGTAGGACTTGCAACTTCTCTGGACATCTTTCTACTTGGGCAAGAGATGCCCCTCCTAACAGGCGCTGTCAGTTTGGCTAAAACCTGCTCATTACACAATGTTGGACCTGTGATCGTTTCGGGTTGGGTTGCCTTCCCACCGGTTTTATTTCAATAAATGTTCTTTCATTGCACCTGGGCTGTGTGTGTTATTGCAACTGCACCACGCTGCACCCCGCCTACAAACATGTCATACTTACCTTCTCTGTGCAGTGGTTTTGCACAGAGCAGCCCTGCTCCCCCCTTCTCTGGTCCCCCACAGGTGCTCCTGGCTCCTCCTACCAACTGAGTGCCCCCATAGAAAGCATGGGGACACAGACACAGACAGAGGGGATCTGCGCTGCCCCCTGCTCCCTCGTCATAGGATTTGATTGGCAGCAGCAGGAGCCATCTGCAATTTTCCGCCAAGTGATGAAGGACAGAGTTGGGAGTGCCGCTGTTCATGTGTACATTGCTGGATTGAGATCAGAATCAGGTAAGTACAAGGGAGGCTGGGGGGGAGGGGACCCTCTGCAATAGAAGGTTTTTTTTTTACCTTAATGCAGATAAGGCATTTATTTTTACACTCCTTTGCACTTAAAAGCACTCAAAACGCCAAGTTTGGCTGTTTTGAATACTGACATTTTTTTTTTTTTTAATCTAGTGCCTTTAAGGCTCCAGTTAACCAGAAGTGATGTCATGACATTGCTTCCAGGTTACTAGATCCGAGACCTGAATAAAGCAGATTCCAGCCAGCCAGCGGACGTACCAGCTGGTCACTCAGGTCCTCTGGTAGGATGAGAGAGCCTGGGCGAGCCGCAGAAAGTGGCGGGATTTCCCCTCCTGCTGCTTGTAATAACAGCCGAGCGGCAGATTAGTCACATCGGTTGTTATTACGGCTCTGAAAAAATGGCTGCAGGCATTACCCTGGTACAACCCCTTGAAGCAGAAGGCTGCTTTTTTGTGTTACGTAGGCGTTGAGGGGTTAGATATACATGCTAAGGTGTTACTATAACACAGGTATTTTTTACCTTTCACAGAGATCACAATAATCCCCCTAACCATGCCTTGATCTGTTTTTCTCTCCAAATAGACAGTGCCATCATTGTTCAGGCATCATGCGGGGTAAGCACGTACTTCCAGGACTTAGATGCTGGTTTAGATATGACACAGCAACGTATATTCTGGTGTATGGACAGTTTATGGCCCAGTTTACAAGCATCTGACACAGCTCAGCCCCTACTGCAGCGGGATTTGCAATAAAGTTAGAGTTGCAGTCTGATCACTTGGGAAAGGAGACTGAGAAAATGATTAGGGATGATCAAACTTTTGAAAAGTTCGGTTCGGCCAGAACATCCAAACTACTTGATAGTTCGGCCCGGATTTCAGAACCCCATTGAAATCAATGGACCCGAACTTCGGTAATCAAAAAACACAATTTAAAGCCCTAAAACCCAATAAATGCCCCTAAAAAGTGCCTAGGGTTCTGGGTCATGCCCCAGGGATTATTAATCACACAAAAAAAGTTCTTAAAAATTGTCATTTTGGATAAAAAAAGCCAATTATTGAAAAAATTAAAAAAAAAAAAAAAAGATCGTTTGTGTTAGTGCAATTATAGATCTGGAATATGGCTTCTAGCTTTTCACACCTTGCCGGTTTAATAGCAGGCATTTTTTTGGGTTCTTTGGAGTCAGGAAAAACATCTGAACTTGTGTATAGTGGTACTGTACACTGCCTCCAAAAACCCCCAAAAAATGCCTGCAACAACATACCTGGGCGTTTTTTTTTTTTTTTTGGCGCTAGCGTTTTTTTGGGCATTTTTTTGGGTTCTTTGGAGGCAGGCAAAACATCTGAACTTGTGTATAGTGGTATATATACCACTATACACAAGTTCAGATGTTTTTCCTGCCTCAAAAGAACCCAAAAAACGCCTCCTAATAAACCGGCAAGGTGTGAAAAGCGAGAAGCCATATTCCAGATCTATAATTGCACTAAGAAAAAACGATCTTTTTTTTATGGTTCTGTACATGCTACAGAGCTGAAACTTCACAGGTACACCTTTTAGACCCCCCAGACACAAAATCACACAAAAAAAGTTCTAAAAAAATCTATCAAAAATTACAATTTTTAAGATGTGATTTTGTGTCTGGGGGGTCTAAAAGGTGTACCTGTGAAGTTTCAGCTCTGTAGCATGTCCAGAACCATAAAAAAAAAAGGATTGTTTGTATTAGTGCACTTATAGAACAGGTTGTGTGCTTCTCGCTTTTCACACCTTGCCAGTTTAGTAGCAGGCTTTTTTTTTGGGCATTTTTGGGGTTCTTTAGAGGCAGGCAAAACATCTGAACTTGTGTATAGTGGTATATATACCCGTATACACAAGTTCAGATGTTTTGCCTGCCTCCAAAAACCCCCAAAAAATGCCTGCAACAACACACCTGGGCGTTTTTTTTTTTTGACGCTAGCGTTTTTTTGGGCATTTTTTTGGGTTCTTTGGAGGCAGGCAAAACATCTGAACTTGTGTATAGTGGTGTATATACACACATACTTATATGTATATACACACCTAGCCATATATAGGTGTGATAGGAGCGTAACTATATTGGTGTTAATTATTTCATTAGCGCAAGTAGTTTTTTCTGCTCCTTTCACACCTATATATGTCTAGGTGTATATATACAGACATGGGTGTGTATATATACCCCCTATACACATGTTCAGATGTCATGCCTGACTCCAAACATGTGCTCAAAAAATCACTAGCAACACCTGCAGCCAAAAAGAATGCTGGCGGCGGCGAAGCCATATTACAGAAGCGAAAGTGACTTGAGAGAAACTAGCTTTTCTCTATAGCGGTCACCCTGCTATGGAAGGGTTTTGTCACCCTGTCATAGCAGTCACTGTCAGTTAACCCTACACTACACTACGGTCCCCTTACACTTAACACTTTCCCTACAGAAACTGAATAAATTAAAGCTAACTAAAGTGTAAAAGAGCACCCTAATTACACTAGATATCCCTTTCCTCACACTAATAAATGCTAAATGACACTTTGTAACACTTTGTAACAGAAGTAACAGAACAGCATTCCACTCTCTTCCATGTCCCGTATAAGAATGCTAGGAATTTGGCGGGGGCTATCTTATATACTGGGGGGCGTATTCACTAATGATTGGACTATGGACCCCCTAGTCACTCCAATCGCATTCCTAGCATTCTCCTGCCCCCTCAATTGGCTTTTGCTAATGGTTCTGGTCCAATCACAGGCTTCTAAAGCCCATTTTCTGAACCATTGCATTTTGGTCGGTTCTGGTTGCCGAATTCCGAACTTTTTGGGCAAAAAGTTCTAAATTCAGCCGAACCTCGAACACCCAATGTTCGGGCCGAACCGATGGTCGACCCGAACCGTTCGATCATCCCTAAAAATGATTCCTCTTGCCTGCAGCAGACTAACGACATAATCCCAGACTAGTAAAGTCACTAGAGTAGAGCTCAAGGATAGATTTATAAAAGGTAGAAACTTTTGAAACCTATGCTCTTGCTGTATTTTGTGACGTGTCAGGAATTTATTCATAAAGACTTTTAAAATTACCGGAGGGCCACTTTAAAGGGTAATGCCACTTTCATAGGGGGAAAAAAAATTGCAAATAAAGAAAAAAATAATATGGCATATACAATTGCGGCACAAGTTATATTGTAAATGAATGTTATTTAAAATGACCTTTCCTTTTCAATCTGCAGCTCTGTAATTCACTGTAAAATGCAAGGCAAAACGGCTACCTGGGGGTGTTCTGTACACAGAATGTGTACATAACAGGCCCCAGAAAAACTATTTCTTGTGTGATTGGCTCACTGATTTTCCCAGAAGTCTGCACTAAGATACAAGTCAGATTTCAGGCATCCCCTGCAACAAAAATGTCATTTTTTGGGGAGATACTTCCAATAGGAAATCGTGTCTAAAGGGATGCAGGCCCAGCAGCTTTCCTCATTAGAGCATTGCAGGTAGTGCAGCTGATTAATATTTATGAAACCACTCCCATTAGACTCACTTTCCTACATGGACACAGACAAACACAGTGATTTCTTCAGAATAACAAAAGATAGGAATCTGCAACAAAGTTTGTTAAAATCTTTGCAAAGTACATAGATCACTGAGGGGGTATTGTTTTTCTCAACAAAAGTGCCTGTCCTGTTAAATTATGCTTTAAGTTGGCCAATTAAGTTTATTATTTAAGCTCCAAACTTTCTGCAATGTTGATTTTAATAAGTCAGCAGAAAAGTTGCAGTTTACTACTGAGGCCACTAGAGGGAGCCCACAGCACAAATCCCAGTTGTTCTGCCAAGACATGTTTCCTAATTTCTTGCTGGTTGTAATCTTTTCAGATTCATCTAAGTGGATAAAAGTTATCTGAGTGTTACTTTTTACAGTTGCAATGGGATTAATTATAGGAATAAGTAAAAATGCTCTCAGAGCACAGTGTTATCTGAGAATATTAAAAACACATCCACAAGCTCTCCGCACTGCATATATTAACAGACTGACCTTTCAAAGCATTTATACGGGGGGAAATGTAACTTCTACATTTGCCGCCTCTTTAAAGTACAGGTTTCATGAACAGCAAATTAGCTATTGCACACCATGCAGTTTTTTTTTTCAGAAGTAAACTATTCACTGTCCTGAACTAGAGACGTTCATGAAATTATATTAATAATTGCTAGTGGGGTGTGTGTGTGTGTGTGTGTATATATATATATATATATATATATATATATATATATATATATATATATAAAAAGTATCTCATAAAAGTGAGTACACCCCTCATATTTTTGTAAAATTTATTATATCTTTTCATGTGACAACACTGAAGAAATGACACTTTGCTACCATGTAAAGTAGTGAGTTTACAGCTTGTATATCAGTGTAAATTTGCTGTCCCTCAAAATAACTCAACACACAGCCATTAATGTCTAAATCACTGGCAACAAAAGTGAGTACACCCCTAAGAGAAAATGTCCAAATTGGGCCCAAAGTGTCAATATTTTGTGTGGCCACCATTATTTTCCAGGGCTACCTTACCCGTCTCTTGGGCACGGAGTTCACCAGAGCTTCACAAGTTGCCATTGGAGTCCTCTTTCACTCCTCCATGACGACACCACGGAGCTGGAGGATGTTAGAGACCTTGCGCTCCTCCACCTTTTGTTTGAGGATGCCCCACAGATGCTCAATAGGGTTTAGGTTTAGAGACATGCTTGGCCAGTCCATCACCTTTTCCCTCAGCTTTTTAGCAAGGCAGTGGTCGTCGTGGAGGTGTGTTTGGGGTCGTTATCATGTTGGAATACTGCCTTGTGGCCCAGTCTCCGAAGGGAGGGGATCATGATCTGCTTTAGTATGTCACAGTACATGTTCACATTCGTGGTTCCTTCAATGGACTGTAGCTCCCCAGAGCCATCAGCACTCATGCAGCCCCAGACCATGACACTCCCACCACCATGCTTGACTTTAGGCAAGACACACTTGTCTTTGTACTCCTCACCTGGTTTCCGCAACAAACGCTTGACACCATCTGAACCAAATACGTTTATCTTGGTCTCATCAGACCACACGACATGGTTCCAGTAATCCATGTCCTTAGTCTGCTTGTCTTCAGCAAACTGTTTGCAGGCTTTCTTGTGCATCATCTTTAGAAGAGGCTTCCTTCTGGGACGACAGCCATGCAGACCAATTTGATGCTGAGTGCGGCGTATGGTCTGAGCACTGACAGGCTGACCCACCCCCCACCCCTTCAACCTCTGCAGCAATGCTGGCAGCACTCATATGTCTATTTCCCAAAGACAACCTCTGGATATGATGCTGAGCACATGCACTCAACTGCTTTGGTCGACCATGGCGAGGCCTGTTCTGAATGGAACCTGTCCTGTTAAACCTCTATATGGTCTTGGCCACCGTGCTGCAGCTCAGTTTCAGGGTCTTGGCAATCTTCTCATAGCCTAGGCCATCTTTATGTAGAACAACAACTCTTTTTTTCAGATTCTCAGAGAGTTCTTTGCCATGAGGTGCCATTTTGAACTTCCAGTGACCAGTATGAGAGAGTGAGAGCGATAACGCCAAATTTAACACACCTGCTCCCCATTCACGCCTGAGACCTTGTAACCCTAATGAGTGACATGACACCGGGGAGGGAAAATGGCTAATTAGGCCCAATTTGGACATTTTCACTTAGGAGTGTACTCACTTTTGTTGCCAGCAGTTTAGACATTAATGGCTGTATGTTGAGTTATTTTGAGGGGACAGCAAATTTACACTGTTATACAAGCTGTACACTCACTACTTTACATTGTAGCAAAGTGTAATTTCTTCAGTGTTGTCACATGAAAAGATATAATAAAATATTTACAAAAATGTGAGGGGTGTACTCACTATGAGATACTGTATATAAATCAGCTCTGATCCCCCTTGTATAAATCATATGTACCCCTCATAACAAAGGATGATCTGATCCCCCCTATAGATAAGTGGTGATGGGCAGCCCTTCTAACACAATGCAGGATTTGAATTATGTTGATGACTCATAATAAGGGCAGCAGTAAGAAAAGATTGCTGAAGTAATTGAATATAATACTCACTACTTTAGCTATGTTATCAGCAGTGGCCATGCCATTAGGAGGTTGGGTGTGCTAAAGCCCCCCTGAAATGTCATCTAGCACCACCATCAGCAGCCACCATCAGGCTTCCCTACTGCTTTAGCAAAAAAAAGTGCCAGGAACACCATGCATTCCAGTTCTGGCATTTGAGTGGGAGAGAGGCAGCTTTGCTGGAGCGGGTGCTCAAAAACTACAGAACACCATTGTTGGGGGATATTGATGGGGTTTATTAATGTGGGTTTTATCTAAGGTTAATAGCTATGGGGTTATTGCCTTCCCTGACACTTGCTGGGGTTTATTACTGAGGGTTGATGGGGTTCATTGCTTGTCCTGACACTTGCTTGGGGTTTCATTGCTGGTCCTGACACTTGTGACCAGTGCTGGGGTATTGCTAGCCTTGGCACATACTGGGGGGATCATAATGGTGACACTGACACCAACAGTTTTACTTTACTCCCATAATCCCTTCAGTGTACCCCTAAGTATTTTTTTAGCCAAACCATAGCAAAGCAAAAGGAGAAAGTTGGCATACTACAAGCCAGATAGCTACAGTGTGTTCTTATTACTATATGTCTATATAATATTGTATTTTTTTATTTTCTGACTAAGCTTTTCTCATTATGGTATGTCTGTTTTTATAATAGGAGACAAGAAAGTACCAACAAAATAAATTGTCTTGAGTCACCCCTGGTTATCAATTTCATCTCTGTAGAGCTCATCACCGCATCTCTCTTATCAGATTATTAATGGCTCTCTGTCCAATTGAAACCTTGGAACAAGTCCCATCTTTTATCTTTGAAGTCAGTGATCCCTAACTCCAGACTGCATGTCTGCTTTTCCAAAATACAGTGAATGTTTGTCACAAGTCCTAAATGGGCAAAACTTTTAACAGGCCCAGCAAAATCTTGACTCTCACCAGTTAAAGCGATGCTCATTTAATTGATTCAGTCTGTCTAGCTACTTACTGACCCTGGCTTTTTCTGTTTACAAGTAAAACATCATTAATTTTTGCTAGAAAATTACTTAGAACCCCCAAGCATTACACATTTTTTTTTATCAGAGACCCTAGAGAATAAAAATGGTGGTCATTGCAATATTTTATGCCACTCTATATTTGTGCAACGGTCTTTTAAAGGTAATTTTATTAGAAAAAATAAATTTTAATGAATTAAAAACAAAAAAAGAAAAACAGTAAAGTTGGCCCAATTTTTTTGTATAATGTGAAAGATGTTACGCAAAGTAAATAGATACCTAAAAAGATGTGCTTTTAAAATTGCGCACGCTTGTTAACCACTTTTGGACCGGAAGATTTTCCCCTTTAATGACCAGGCCATATTTTGCAATTCGGCACTGTGTTACTTTAAAATCTAAATGTTTTAATATTTTAGGCTAATTTGTTTTCTGCTACATATTTTTGTTAAAAAAAAAAAATCACAATAAGCGTATTTTGATTGGTTTGCGCAAAAGTTATCGTGTCTACTAACAATTGTTTTTTTTTTACTAGTAATGGCAACGCTCTGCAATTTTTAGAGGGACTGCGACATTGCAGCGGACAGATCGGACCCCTAACATTTTTGACACTTTTGGGGGTACCAGTGACATTACTACAGTAATCAGTGCTACAAATATGCACTGTTACTGTAATAATGACACTGGCAGGGAAGGGGTTAACATTGTGGGTGATAAAGGGGTTAAATGTGAGCCTAGGATAGTGATGCTAACTGTGGGGGAGGGCGTGGCTTGTAAAATGATCATAGAGACCTGTGATCCTATATAGAAGGATCACAGGGGCTCTATGATCATTCCAGGAAGAAGAATGGTCAGCTGTGTTTACAACAGCTGCCCATCCTTCTCTCTCAGCAGGGAACGATCGCGGGTGTCAGGTGGCAATTGGAGCTGCCTGCCCTGTGCATCGGTTTCCCCGCTGCTGAGTGGGGGCGGGAGCGCGCCGGCGGCAGTCTACGACGGTTCGCGCAGGAGGGCCGCTCTGCCTCAGTAAAAAGGCGGCGGGTGGTCCAGAAGCGGTTAAATGGTGACAAACTAGGGTACCTAAAAACCTCCATAGGTGACGCTTTAAAAATGTTTACAGGTTACCTGTTTAGAGTTACAGAGGAGGTCTTGTGCTAGAATTATTACTCTCATGCTAATGATTGCGACGATACTTCATATGTGTGGTTTGAACACCGTTTACATATGCGAGCACAACTTACGTATGCTTTCACTTCTGTGCACAAGCACGGAGGGATGGGGCACTTTACATTTTTTTTTCTATTTATTTTACTTTTTATTACACTGTCCCTTTTATTTTTTAATTTTTTGATCACTTTTATTCCTATTACAAGGAATGTAAACATTCTTGTAATATAAACAAGCATGACAGGCCCTCTTTATTAAAAGATCTGGGGTCAAAAAAGACCCCAAATCTCTCATTTAACTTTAAAAGAAAAACAAATCTTTTTGACATTTTCACTTTAATAGGAAAAAAAATTCCTTGTTTATGCCCGAGAACCGGAAGTGAGGTCCAAAGGCATAGAGATGAGTGGGGGCCATCTTACCCTTAGTTGATTTCCTGTCCAGCGATCGGCTACACCCGATCGTTTCCAGGCTTAACGGATGGCCGCTAGGACCACTTTTATTGGAAAGCCATCCACCTAATTAAAAAAAAAGATACCTGGGTTATGGCAGCTAGCTTCTGCCATAACCCTGGTATTTAACGTCAAAATAATGACGTGTATTTACAGTTAGGTGGTCGGAAAGTGGCTAGAATGCAGTAGTGTAGAAATGTTTCTGAAAGTAATCTTATCAGAACAATTTCTCTTACATGCTGCACTAATTTATCTTTTTAAAGCTGTCACTGACCTTTTGACAAGCATACAGGATGAGAATTTAGATATCATAGTCTTTCTGCTCATTCCAGGTCAGTGAATCACTAGGAAGTGAAGGCAGGATCAGGCTGGAACCACCCAACAGAGAACCATTTCTGGCGGCGCTGTGGCCTATTTTGTACATTAAACATCTGCCTTGCACTGAAAAAAAATGAGCTTTTCTTACACTTCGATTGGTTAGCCACTAACAAAATGGCAGCTCCCGGTGCTGGTCCTAGGGTGTATGAAGCATATCACTCAGCATATCACTCATCAAAATGCACAGGTGTATGGGTAGTTCCACAGACCTTATCTCTACTACATAAGGGGCAAGAAAAGGGAGTGAAGCAAACAAAGACACAAGGGCTGAATCTGCCCCACCAGGCCTTATCATGTGGCCCTCGCACCTGGTTTTGCAGCTGAAACGTGGTGGAACTCCATTCCTCCACCTCCTGCTCTCACCCTCCCCTCCTGCTCCTCACTGTCACTTGTAAAGCCAAAGCCTTCAGTGTTTACAAGGGACAGCTTTGCTCTGAGCTGTTCCAGGATCTAGAAGATCCCTGCATTTAGAGTGGGGCACGTCAGGGACAGATCTCCAGAATCTGATAGAAAGGCAGAGCCGCCTACACAGGGAAGTACTAGAGCCAGGTTAGGTAGGAGAGTAGAGATGTAAGGATGCGTTGGGGTTGCACACTGGGCATAGCACACCCCTAAACCATGCACTATATACACAGTTCATCCCTGAACTCTGTACGTAATAAACTCCTGAACCCTGCACTCTGTACGTAACAAACTCCTGAACCCTGCACTCTGTATGTACCAAACTCCTGAACCCTGCACCCTGTACATACCAAACTCCTGAACCCTGCACTCTGTACGTAACAACCTAGAGCATTTGGCACCCGGGGCGGATCCTATATACGACCCCCCCCCCCCCCCCCACATTTTAAAATGTAAAAACACCCACCAAAATTTGTAATGTTTTCAAGAATATTTATTGCACAAATTTCACAGCCCCCCATCATAATGCCCTTTGCAGTCTTGCAGTCTGCCCCCCCCCCCATTTCTCTAATCACAGTGCCCCTTTTTACACTCTGCCTCCCCTGCACAGTCCTACATTCAGCATAAACAGATAGCTAATACTATTAGCAATGTGTTTAAGTTTGTGTAGGAGATTGGAGACATGCTACAGGAGATGGTCAGAGTCTGCAAACATGATACAAGAGATGGTCAGAGACTGCAGACATGATACAAGAGATGGTCAAAGACGTTGGACATGATCAGAGAAGTTGGACATGATACAAGAGATGGTCAGAGACTGCGGACATGATACAAGAGATGGTCAGAGACTGCGGACATGATACAAGAGATGGTCAGAGACTGCAGACATGATACAAGAGATGGTCAGAGACTGCAGACATGATACAAGAGATAGTCAGAGACTACAGACATGATACAAGAGATGGTCAGAGACTGCAGACATGATACAAGAGATGTTCAGAGACTGTAGACATGATAGAAGAGCACTAGGGGGGCCGGAGAGCACAGGGGAAGCAGAGAGTACTGGAGGAGCTGAGGGGGGGGGGGGGTCTGTAGAGCATTAGGGTGGGACTGGGGGGTCTGGAAAGCATTGTAGGGGATTGTAGAGCGCGGGGGGGAGAGCACTGGGAGGGGGGGGCAGGGAAAACTAGGGGGACGGAGAGCATGGAAAGGAGGGGGGCAGAGAGTACGGGGGGAGGGGGCCGAGAGCACTAGGGCAGCCAAGGATCACTGGGGAGCCAGAGAGCACTGGGGGGACTGGAGATCACTGAGTGGGGGAGCCAGGGAGCACAGGGGGGTGGAGAGAGCTGGGGGGGCTGAAGAGCACTGGGGGGCTAGAGAGGGGGGGGCTGAAGAGCACTGGGGGGCTGGAGAGGGGGGGCTGAAGAGCACTGGGGGGCTGAAGGGGGGGTGCTGAAGAGCACTGGGGGGGCTGGAGAGGGGGGGGGGGGCTGAAGAGCACTGGGGGGGGGGGCTGGACAGCACTGGGGGGCCAGCAAAAGAAAAAAGAAGTTGGATAGGAGGAGCGGTGGGGCAGCTGAATATAGAGGAATTGATCTTTCCATATTCCTCTTGCAACCTTGCCTGCAGAAGGGAGAGGAGGAGAATCAGGCATTCGACAGCTGCTCTAGATCAATTGCTCTATATGCAGCTGCCCCACCGCTCCTCCTATCCAGCACACACACCAGGCTGCTCGGGCATCGGCACTCACCTTCCTCCCGCCCCCGCGAGCAGCGTGGGTAAGCAGCACAGACTGAGGGAGCAGCTGGCTTCACATGAGGAGATGAGCGGCGCAAGTACCGGCCTGACACCCCCCCCCCCCCCCAGTACGCCCCCGCACCCCACGTTGGTAAGCCACTGTGTGGAAGGGACAAAGTCTAGCAGCAGGAATATATATATATATATATATATATATATATATATATATATATAGAGTGTCAAATGACACAAAGCCACAACTAAACCCAAAAAATCAGGGGATCTGCAGACAACAGAGCAACATGGTACAGAGGTATGATCTGTGCTGGAATTGATCATTCTATTCAGTTCTAGTAAAAAGAAAGTGGAAGTTCAGCTTTGAGTATGTGATTTGCTGCCACACACATTGCTCCAGTGCAGGCTAGTGTGATCAAGTCCTTGACTGAAATGTACTAGAGAATAAGAGTATAGGTAGCGGTTTACTACAAGATTTAGGTTGCTGCAGGTGACACTGCAGCGTAAAATAGGCCAGCAGCAGGACAATTTCAATGAGCTAGGCTAGGCCCATATTTACTGCAGTCAAAGAGCACAGGCTGTGTTGGTTTTACTGCTTTAAATTAAGGTAACTGTTAACTCACACTGCTAAGTTCATACAATCCGCTTTTTTTCCCTGGGTTCACCTGTCTATGTGTTTTTTTTTTTTAAATGCAGTTTCTACCTGTTTCCAGCGCGCCGATCAGCCGTCACATGACCCGCTGCCTTTCTCCTCTCCCCACCTGACAGCTGCAGTAGGTGGGGCCAAGATTCTCCTGCTGACATCAGTCAGGAGGGGAGGAGGAGAGGAGGACAGGAGGAGAGAGCTGGCCGGTCACGTGATGGCCGAGCGGTGCTCTGAAAACTGGAAAAAACTGCATTTTTTTAATAAAACACAGTGACAGGAGCACCTAGCATTGGGTAAAACTGAGTATTATTCAAGATAGTAAAATGTTTTTCAGCAGCAGAAGGGGAGACAGAGGAGGACAGGAGAGCTGTGGATGATGGAGGCACGTAAACTGACCATGGTGTCAGGGCTCAGCAGCCATGATACATCGTGGTCGGTTTACAGGGGGAGGGGAATAACTGGCAGGATCAGCCAGGTATTTCAGGAGGATATAGGGGGACAAATTACACAGCACAAGAACTGTTCTGTATAACATGCTTTAAAGGAATACAATCTTTATTTAGTGTTATGTTTTTTTGGGGGGGAAACAAATGCTTTAAGATACTGCAGAAGGTATAGCAGTGTAAAAATTACCAATTTAATTCAGAGATAACAGGTCTAACCACTGCATGCCTAATGTTTATTTTTACTATGAGGAAAAGGGGGTTCACAGAATAATGTCCAAGCAAAGATTACATCACAGTGGTATGGTGCAACAAATTAGAACCAGGGAATAAACACAAGACCGTTTAGTGGTAAATTAACTCAATGTGTTGGTATGGGTTAGAGTAAATGGTGGTTTGAGCAAAAGTGAGCACACAGAGGAAAGATTCAGACACAGTCTGCTAAACAAAGTGATCTCTAGGCTGAAGTGACTTAGGTTAGAGTTCTGTACCACTAGACTGGAATCAACTCATAAATCAGCAAGCCCAGCAATAAGAAGTGCATATAAACATTAACTGCAATGTAAAAAAATAAATGAAGGTCTCTGTGTAGCAGCTGTAAAGGGACAGTATTTATTCTTAACTCTTCAGTCAGCTAGAGTTGGGCCCATTGGTGCACACAAGAATCATTCCTTAAGGGCTCAGTCTCTCCCTCTGGCAGCAGATAGTAAATTCCCACATCAGCATCTCTCCAGTCCCAGCATATTGCAGCTCACCATCCACACTGGACAATGATGTGCACTCTCCAGTCTCCCTCTCAGCAAGAGAAAGCTATGTCCTGTACAGCCTGAGAAAATGCAGTTCTATCCCCTCCTAGCAATATCTGTCTGGGAAATGCAGCTCAAAAGCTCTTGACTACAGTAGAGTCTCTGCTCTTGACTACAGTTCCCACAGTTCAGTGCTGCCTGATTCCATATATTGAACTCTTCCTGCTCAGCAGCTGCTTCCTCTTGTTGATATAGATGTTAACCAGTTCAGCACTGCAAGGTAACACCTACAGAGAGCACCTGGCTACAAAAGCATAGAAAGGTTTGCCCCATACTTCTGTGGGCCCTTAGCAGAGCAATGGCTATGATGGACAGCTAGGCAGTGCCTACACACCCGCCATTGTTTGGAGGTAATTCACTGCATGTTCTCCGGATTGAATCTGCACAATCTCTGCACCCGTGAATCTTATGATGAACTTGTGACCCAACTCAGTGATCTACAATATGCAGCCTTGTTCTTAGCTTCTTCATATTGGACATGTGCACTGTGACCCCATTCTTTCCTATGGGAAAACCATAATCATGGCTGCCTCAAGCAATCACTCAGAGTACATTTTTAAAGGTATAGGGATACACCAGAAGCCGATCACAGGGAGAAAAAAATGTTTTGTTTTCTGTATTCAAAGCCTTTCTATGTGTGCCTTACTTTAATAGCTAGTCATAAACTGGGGACATTGCTACATTTGTTTAGCTTGCTGGGACACATTGAATGCCTTCAGCTGCCATTGTGCTCTTACTGGGCTTCAGGGCCGGGACAAGGGGTGGGCAGGAGGGTCGGCTGCCCTGGGCACATGGTATCACGTGAGATGGGAGGGCACCGTAAGGAGTTTGGGAGGGTATCTGTGTTCGAAGGGGGAAATTTGGAGGGTGAAAAAAGGGTTAAGTATGATTCTAGGAGGGGAAATTTGGGGGGGGGTGCTAAGAGGGGTGATTTATAGGGCTTCTTTGCTGGTAGGGGGGAAGAAGATTTGTGCTAGGAGGGGGTTTACCGGGCTATTTGTACTGGGAGGGGTGATTTGAAATGGGGGGTGTGTGTACTAGGAGGGGAAATTTTAGCAGTAAAGGATTTGTGCTGGGGGGGGGGAGGGGGCTGATTTTTTGGAATATGGGGCGTTTAAGCTTGGGGATTTTGGGATGGGGCAAACATTTGTGCTGGTAGGGGGGGATTTCTGCAGCGGGGCAGATTTGTATATGAAGTAGGGGACATTTATGCAGAGGGGATAACCATGCAGATAAGCGCTCAGTTTTTTTGTGGGGGGATTTTTCCTGACACATAAATTTCATATCTCGTGGGGGAGGGTGGGGTGCAGTTTGGCACGTTCGCCCTAAGCTCTAGATGACCTAGTCCCGGCACTGGGCTTATAATGTGTCCCTGCTTCTTGAGGGAAGTATAGGCTGCCAAGCATGCCTGCCCTTAATTTATCTATTGCTATATATGCTCCAACATGGAGGCTCTCATAGACAAGAAGTAGGGATCACACTTTACAGAGGGGCTCTGACGAGGCAGTATGGCTTCCACATATATTTGCCAATTTTGTGCAACTAAAACTCCTATTTTTTTTTTTCATTTTTTAACACAAATGGTTAGGCAGTTTAATTTTTTTTTGTAATGTTTAGCTGGTAGGTGTGCTGGGAAGAAAAAAAATTGTTTCAATTTTTCATTAAAACAATACCTTGTGAGCCTCCTATGACTGTCCTTATGCAGACACTGCCTGTTATGGTGTGACAACCATCTACTAATTGTGCTTGTGCATTGTCACCCTATCAAAGGGGTCTCCAAACTATGGCTCTCCAGTTGTTCAGGAACTACTATTCCCATCATGCCTAGTCATGTCTGTGAATGTCAGAGTTTTACAATACCTCATGGGATGTGTAGTTCGGCAACAGCTGGAGGGCCATAGTTTGAGGATCCCTGCGGGCTTGTGGTCACCCAGGTAGAGACTACAAGCAGCTATGCTGACATACATTGCACAGGCATGCTTCTCTGTTGTCACTATCAGGAAGCTGGTCCAGAGCAATGATGTGCAACTGTTGTTGTAGTCAGTGCATTTGTATAGGAAGTGCCTAAAAAAAACGTGATCAGCTGCACTGCGATGCAACACAAGGATGCAAAAACTGTAAAAACTATATTTTATGTAAAAAAAGAAAAAAAAAAGAAAGAAACAATAAATTGTCTGAGGGGCAACAATGAATGATCAAAACATTTGCCGTCCTTTACATTTTGGAGAGTTTGGCTTCATACATTGGTGCCAAAGGGTAAGGCAAAATTAGGGATTTTTTTGTGGTTTTTATGGGTGCAATGGGCTTTAAATAGACCCTGAGGATTACAGAGACGTGTTTGAATTAACTGTGTCTGTGGCTAAAAGAATGACCCATCATTAGCCTCATTTTTTTTTTTCGTGAAAAAATGTGAAATGAAAAGAAAATGAAAAATTTTAATGAAATGAAAAATTGAAAGCAGCGTTACACAAATGTGGATCAAATACACACAGGAAAAAAAAAAAAAAAACACAAATACAAGACACCCTAAATGAAATAAACTACTTAACATACACCCTCTAAAATAAAAAAAAGAATACAATTTTTTTTTTTTAACAAATGCCACCTAAATAGTTAATAAACACTAAGGTAGACGTCATACTTGACTTTGCATTTTAAATAAACTTGATTTTGTGCATTTATATACATTATCTTTTTTTTTTTTTTTCTTTTGCACGTCTTTCTATCTACAGTATATATTGGTTGAAACGAGACCTCCAATTATGAAGCCACTGCAACTTTCCACCACAGTCTTTTAACAAGATTAGGAATAATATTACACGGTTCGAAAACTTGCACAAGTCTTGCACGCTACTGCCGTCAGCATCTTGCCTCAGCCATCTCTCTCTGCAGATACGTTTTCATTAAATGTAAAATTAGTTTAAAGTAATCCAATTCAGCGGGCCATATTAGAGCATATGGGTTTTTTAATATGGCGCATGCTCCACATGTTGCAGTATTAGCCTGTCTTGCACGCAACCTACTCTGTCACCATAATGAAGAAATATACCATTACTATAAAAGAAAGATATGGAAATAAACAAAAACATACCTGTAAATTCCATGCTACTTATAGCAAATTCACCCTTGCAATTTGTACAGATGCCATATTGGCCTGATAATTTGGGCAAAGTGCATTAACCCATAGTAAATCTATTTCTTTATTTGTTGCAAGTGTTTGGTTGCTATGGGTTACTGCAGTTTGCACACTGCACCATGGATTGTTTGGAATATTATTACAGCAATGCATAGACTTTCAAAGTGAACATGAATTGGGTCTCTTATCCCAGATACGTATAGGTTGGACATTACTGCTGGCATGCATGATATAAATACTATAATATTGTGATTGTACCTACCATGCTATCAGCTTCCTGTGCTGCAGGCTGGATTCTCTATATGTTGCAGTGTGCTGTGTCAGGATCCTGGATGGGGTTTTATTGCAGGAAGCATATTTAGGGGGTGGGGTTTTACACGATGCAGTTAAATGCAGCATCGAAGCCTGTGTAGAAATGCAGGATGTATGGGACGTTTCACTTACACTCTGCTGTTTCTCTCTGATCCTTAGGTAGATCACTTTGGCCAGGCTATTGCTGCAATCTAGAATTTGGCTCATAATTTATTGACTAAGGAAAAGCTGAATGCAGCGATATGAAGGATGCAATTAAGGCTGACGTCACTTCTATGAGTTGCTGTGACGTTCGGTAAAATGTTAATTTTTACCAAAAAATGATGCAGAAATTACTTTTTTTTTTTTATCTAAATAAATGTATTTCCAGAACGCAGCACACCTGAAAAATCATGCATGCGGTTTAGAATTCAAAAGTGTAATGGGCCCTAAATGAATTAAGCAAGGAAGGCTGTTTGTATATCATAAGTGCAGAAAATGAAAAATTCTTTAGCTATGCTGTGTTTAAAGGAACACAGAATAAAAATAGAATGGGGTTTTTCAAATGTAGCTGCAAGGGTGGAAATACACTTTAAGAGTCCTTCCACATATGCCCTTTCCATTTTGGAGCATTGACGCACATATGTTACACCAGAGGCCTCCAAACTTTCTAAACAAAGGGCCTTCAAGCTTTAGGGGGGCCAAACTGTGGCCAGAAGGAGTAGAAAATGCCAATCAATTTTAATGGGAGAAATAGTGCCCCATTGATGGTGTCAGTAGGGGGAATGGTGCTCCATCATGGGTGTCGTGGGAGGAAGAGTGCCCCAAGGGCCAGATAAAGGCAACCAAAAGGGCCACATCTGGCCCCCGACCTGCAGTTTGGAGACCGCTGTGTTACACATTTACATAGTTAGACTGGATGAAAAAAGTCACAAGTCCATCTAATTCAACCAATAGAAAAAAACACACGCACAAAAAAAACCTTCATATACAAAATCCTAAACCCACAGTTGATCCCGAGGAAGGCACCAAATCGAGTGCCCCCATAGCAAGGAGCTTATTATGGGGACACTCAGAAAAGAGGGGGATCAGAGAGCGCCCCAAAAGGGGAGGTTCTGGACCACTTTGTGCACAGAGCAGGTAAGTATACATAACCTCAATATTAAGCCCTATTTTCCAACTGGAAAAGTGCATTGAGGTCTTCTTGTAAGTTGGATGTTATTCCACTGCATAGCTTGGCATGATCTGCAATTACTAAAATTGAACTTTTATTCCCAAACTCTATATCATTTATAAATGTGCTAAAAAGTAAGCGTCCAACACTGAACCTTGGGTTACACTACTAATAACCTTAGACTTGTTTGAGTATGAATCATTAATCACTACTCTCTAAATATGGTCTACTTTTCTCTCCATTTGCAAACTGAATTTTCCAAGCCTGTAGACTTTAACTTATACATTACCCATGTGTGGGGAACTGTGGCAAATGATTTGACAAGTATACTATATCCACAGCCACCCCTTTTTTAAGTTTTTGCTTACTTCCTCAAAAAGAAAGCAGATTTGTTTGACAGCTTCTATCTTTTGTGAATCCATGCTGTCTATTGCCTAAAATAGCAAAAACTTCTAGCAAAAACTGCGGTCTTTTACAGTATCTTCCCAACTATAGAATTTAAACTAACTGGTCCATAAGTACTTGGTAAAAAACTTTGATTCTTTTTTTTTTTTTTTTTTATCCTTTTTTAAATATAGGCATTGCATTAGCCTTACGTCAATCCGGAGGTACTATGCCAGGCATTGAAGAGTCCCTAAAAATTAGAAACAATAGATTTGAAATAACAGGGCTCAACTCTTTTAGGACATGTGGGTGTAAGCCATCTGGTCCAGGTGCTTTATTTACCTTTATTCTGTCTAAATATTCCTGGACCATATCAATTTTGAACTATAGTGGTTCATCTGGGGCTATATCAATAAAATCCTCATTATGGACATAAGCTTTCTTTGTCCCCAGTCACTCTCTAAAAGTGTATTAATCTTTCTAGTATGTGCTTGCTGCTTACAGCTAACACTGGTCACTGCTACCCAGATGTTTTTTTATAAACATTGGTAATAAGCTCTGCATGGTTTGAGATTACCAGGTCCAGCAGAGCATCGTTTCTAGTTTGGGCTTCTATCAACTGTACCATAAAACTGTCTTGTAATAGGTTTATACATTTCCACCCTTTAACCATTCTAGCAGTGCCATTACTCCAGCCAATTTCAGTATAGTTAAAACGGCCATCATCATTACTGTCCCAGCCTTTGCAGCCCTTTCTATCTGTGCAAGGAGCTGGCTCTCCACCTCCTCATTAACACTGGGTGGTCTTAAAACATACTCCAATAATTATCTTCAAAGGACGCACACTAGTTTGCAGTTCCACCCATAATGCTTCCGCATCATCACACTCTCCATCAACAAGGTGCTCTTTCACACTTGCTTTGAAATCACTTTTCTACATAGAGACAAACATCACTACTTTTAGTTTTACCCTGTCTCTCCGAAAGAGAGCATAATCAGGAATATTAGTAGCCCAGTCACGTGAAGAATGAAGCCAAGATACAGCAATACCAAATAAATTATAGTTCTCTTCAGGCACCAAAGCTTCCAACTCCCATTTTCCTTGGCAAACCTTTGGCATTGGTGAGCGAGCAAACACTTTCATTCATTGACACATTTTGCACTTGTGGCTTTGCATATTTTTTTTATAGTACAATTAGTACAATAATTTCCAATGGTTGTTTGTAACATGGGAGCCTTCTATTACTTGCCATAGCCCTCCCCCCATCTTCCCTCATTTCACCCACCATTAGGGTCCCACCCTGTCTGGCCCATTATATTCTAATTCACCCTCCCCACTTAATCATAGTTTAAATACGCCTACAGCCTTCCCATAAACCTCTCCCCCAGCACAAATGACCCCCTTTAATTTAGGTGCAAACTATCTTTAGCATATTGGTTGTACCCCAATGAAAGCTCAGCCCAGTACTCTAAAAAACCCAATCCTTTCATCTTACACCAGGTCTTTAGCCATGCAGTATCTCACAAAAGTGAGTACACTCTTCAAAATTTTGTAAATATTTTATTCTATCTTTTCAGTAAAGTAAATTTGCTGTTCCCTCAAAATAACTCAACACACAGCCATTAATGTCAAAACCGCTGGCAATAAAAGTGAGTACTCCCCTAAGTTATAATGTCCAAATTGGGCCCAATTAGCCATTTTCCCTCCCCAATGTCATGTGACTCATTAGTGTTACAAGGTCTCAGGTTTGAATGGGGAGCAGGTGTGTTAAATTTGGTGTAATCGCCCTCACTCTTTCATACTGGTCACTGGAAGTTCAACATGGTACTTCATGTCAAAGAACTCTCTAAAGGATCTGAAAAAAAGAATTGTTGCTCTACATAAAGATAGGCTAGGCTATAAGAAGGTTGCCAAGACCTTGAAACTGAGCTGCAGCATGGTGGCCAAGACCATACAGCGGTTTACCAGGACAGGTTCCACTCAGGACAAAAGAAGTTGAGTGCACGTGCTCAGCATCATAGCCAGAGGTTGTCTTTGGAAAATTGAGGTATGAGTGCTGCCAGCATTGCTGCAGAGGTTGAAGGGGTGAGGGGTCAGCCTGTCAAAGCTCAGACCATATGCATCAAATTGGTCTGAATGGCTGTCATCCCAGAAGGAAACCTCTTCTAAAGATGATGCACAAGAAAGCCTGCAAACAGTTTTCTGAAGACAAGCAAACTACTGAAATACTGAAGCATAGCATGATCCCCTCCCTTCGGATACTGGGCCGCAGGGCAGTATTCCAACATGGTAGCGACCCCAAACATACCTCCAAGATAACCACTGCCTTGCTAAAGAACCTGAGGGTAAAGGTGATGGACTGGCCAAGCATGGCTCCAGACCTAAACCTTATTGAGCATCTGTGGGGCATCCTCAAACAGATGGTGGAGGAGCGCAAGGTCTCTAACATCCACCAGCTCCGTGATGTTGTCATGGAGGAGTGGAAGAGGACTCCAGTGGCAACCTGTGAAGCTCTGGTGAACTCCATGACCAAGGGGGTTAAGGCAGGGCTGGAAAATAATGGTGGTATATATATATATATATATATATATATATATATATATATATATATATATATATATATATATTGTAGGGGATCCGACTCAAGGCAGGGACACGCTCACAGTTTCTTTAGAAAATGTCACGTTTAATCCACAATCAAATTCATAACAAAAGAAACTGGCTCCTGGCCAAAACAAACAAAAGTAAACTTCCGCTCAGCTGAACCTTACTGTGTCCGTAGTCCGTTGAAGACTTTGTTCAAAGGTAAGTGTCCTTTCCAGAACAAACGTTAATATCCAAGTTTTCAGGGACAAGCAGCCATGCTCCCATTTGCTTCCTCTAATGGAGACATCCACACTCTCCCTGATATCCAGGTCCAGCTGCCTTAATCAAGGCCTATCCAGAGACCATTAAACTGTAGTCAACGGAATTGGGAATCTGTCCCACCCAGAGCACCATCAGATTCCCAGTAAAACCAGCCCCGGAACAGACTTTACTAATAAAGGGTAAAGAACTAGCACTCTTTACCATAACATCTTTGCTGATTTTACCTTAGATTGAAAAATCTAAGAAACCGTGGAGGAGCTGTTTTGCCAGCACCCTGCTACAATATATATATATATATATATATATATATATATATATATAAAATAATTATATAAAATAAATAAATAAAGGAGCATATGATGATAGCTGGTTGTTCAACACAATTTCACACTTTCAACCTATAAGTGAGCTATTACCATATGCTCCTTTATTTTATATATATATATATATATATATATATATATATATATATATATATATATATAAAATGATTTTATTTTTTTTACATCCTTTGTAGAGACTTCACTCTACGGATGATCACTCCCTCGAAAATTGATTGAATGATTTGAATTTGAAAACTATTCGCATTAGAATTTGGCCCGAAATTCTGTTTAGTTATTTCGGATTTGTTTAAATTTGTTACTATTGTAATTCAGAAATTCGGATACATCTGAATAACGAAAAATGTGTCCTAATTTCAATTCCGAATGAAACGAAACACACACGTCTACCTGAGATCAGATGGTGACAATGAAGGCAGACCCTTCCGTTTATCAGTTAGTTTGAGAAGGGATATACTGTAGTATTAAAGGATTATCTCAAGGTAAATAAGAATTGATCATAAAGCTTGTTACAATTCACACAATATATTTCAATATTATTATACAAAAAGGTTTTTTTTTTTCTCTTAAAAAAACAGAATTTCACTTTAGCAGTTAATGAATGCGCGCACTATTGACAGTTACTGACATGCTTGACAGTTACTTCAGGAACGCATAATGGAACTTAATGTCAGATTTAAATATCTCTGACAAGTCAAAGACGATATGACTGTGATATACAAAATGAGAGAAAAGGTAATAGAGACTTTAGAAAAAAACAGACTTTTCCAGTTAAAGAATGTTGCCCCACCATTTCATATTCCTCATATGTGCCTGTTCTACCATGTGTGTATAATTTTCTCTTAGTATTGCTTCCTTTGAATGAAATACCTGGTGCTCCTACCAGTCTCCTTGCTTTCCTACTTTAAACTGACCGCACTAAACATAGAAGCACAATCCCAATGTGTTCAGTTTTCTGGCTGTTTTGTCTTTTATTTCTATTATAAACTGACTAGGTTATTTTACAAGGTAAGGGTTCACATATAATTTAACTGCTTATGGAAAGTGTAGCAAATGGATATTAAAAAGTTGTTAGTGTCTCTTGATAAGAATTCTCATCTACACCCCAGCAGATATCCTTTGGCCACAGCTAAGGCTCCATCCATACCCAAACCAATAATGTCAGCAATGTAGGTCACTACTTAATCTGGCCAATAAACCAACAGTTTGCCTTTAAACTAAGGCACATGATTGATTTTACAATGGGGGTGTCTTAATAGGAATGGTTTTACTGGTCCTCCAGTACAGCAGCAGCACCACAGCTTCATTAAGATCACAACTTATTCTGCTCAGTGGACAGGAGAGCAGTTATGAATCTTAAACCAGGGAAACTGAATTCAAATTCATGGTGGTCCAGTCAGGACATTTCCTTCCTACAGAGATCTCTTTTTTTTTTCTATGACTTAGATCCTTAACACCACAGCCCTGCCCCCCTTTACATTAGCGCCCTCAGTCCGCTTCTTCACATCACAACCCCCTTTCACATTAAAGATCACCCCATTCACATCACAGTCCCCTTCACAACATAGCCCCCCTTGCAGTCATACCCCGCCCCCCATCCTCATACTACAGACCCTCTTCCAATCACAGATCCCCTCCTCTCACATGACAGCCCCTCCTTGTAATCACAGATACGCCCTCACATCACAGCCCTCTTCTCCTCGCAACACAGTTCCCCTTTGCAGTTACAACTCCCCTTCTCACATCACAGTCCCCCTTGTAATGACAGTTACCCCCTCCTCACATCACAGCCCCTTCCAATCACAGACCCCCACCCCCTCACATCACAGACCTCCTTGCAATCACAGCTTCCCTTCCTCGTCACATCACAGCACCCACACCCCTTACATCACAACACCCCCTTACATCACAGGCACCCTTAGGTTACAGCCTCTCCCCCCCCCCCTTCCTCACATCACAGTCCCCCTTTGCAGTTAAAACCGCCCTCCTCACATCACAGCCTCCCTTGCAATCGCAGCACCCCCTAAATGACAGTCCCCATTGCAATTACAACCCCCCTTGCAATCACAAAGCCCCCTTACATCATAGTCCCCCTTACAATCACAGCCCTCCTCCTCTCATCACAGCCTCCCCCAACATCACAGCTCCTCCCTTACATCACATCCACCTTTAAATTAAAGACACCCCCCCCCCGTCACATCACAGCTCACCTTAAACACAGTCCATCCCTTGAAATCACAGCCACCCATTAGACCACAGTCCCCATTGCAGTTAAAGCTTCCCCACTTCTCAGATCTACCTTAACACAGCAGGGCCGGAGGCGGGAAAGGGTGGACTTCTCTTCTGTGTGTACTCACCTACATGCCGCTGCAGCTGCTGCTGTTTACTCAAAGTAGGGCAGAGGGTTGGAGGCAGGGGAGATCTGCACTGAGGATGGGAGCTGCCCAACCCTTTTTGTTAACAAGCGAGTGATTTGTTGCTAGGTCCACCCCACTTGTTATGTGAAACATTGGGCGTTTAACAGCAGCAATGGCAAAATTGTCTTGAGAAAGGTGGACTGCATCCCTTCAAAACTTATGTAGCACGACCCCCTTTGAGGCTGCTGGTTAATAGAACATCCTCTGCACTCCCTGGACCCTGAAAAACATCCGACCCGCTTGGCACTACAGGTTCAGTCATTTTCTGTAAAGTTATGCAAAAATACTCTCATCACAAAGATTCCAGTTGAACCTTTTACTGGGGTAGAAATGAGTAGAACATACTGCACATACAAGTAAGAAACACCAAATAATTATATAAGGATCAATATGGTGTCACCCTCCCAATTCCCAATAATAAAAGGTAGAACTTGGGAGATTGACACTGGCAAGAATTTAATGCTCAAGCAATAAACATTTATATTAAGTGAGAGTGACTGTATAGTATTGTAATTGTAACTGTTGGTACTATGACTCAGATATAGTAACCTCAAACTGCAATCTGCTTCTTCCTATTCAGCTTAATAATCATTCTAAATCAACTGGCAGAATTATAATCTATAACCGGGAGCCCCCTTTAAGAACTAAAGAGAATGTAGTCTTTATGCTAACAAGGCCTTGCACTTCTTCACCGGCAGTTGGAGCTCTTTATCACTCTTAACGTGATATTTGTAATCCAAGGTTAAGGGTGTTAATGAGATCCTAACTGCTTTCAGTGTATTTTGTGTGCAAAGGTATACTTGCGTTTCCAAAGGTCACCCGGCACTTTATATAACATCAGCGTCCACTAGTGACTCTCTTGTCCACCAACCAGACCGCTCCTTCTGATGCTGCGTCACAGGGAGACTCTCAGCATTCACGGTACCAGGCCGCTCTTTCAGTGCCGCTTGCTGTCCCTTCAGCTCTAACTCTGGACCAGTCACTTCCCCTTGACTTCCGTCATCCACTCCGCTAAGGACGGGCTCTCCTCATGTTAGGCTGCACTCTCAGGCCTCCGTCTCATCAGTCCTTCCACAGCTCTCCTCCTCTCATTCACACTCCATGAGTTTCCGAAGCAAGAGAGCGCGTACCCGGCCACGTCCCCAGTATATACCCCTCCTATGATCCTCTGCTAGTCCCAAAGCTCCCTGGGAGTGTGGTTTAGTCAATCATCCATCTCATGGTTTACGCCTTCTTCAAACTTCATCCCCCATAGTCCAGTTCGACCACTCCTAGGGAGAAACCAATCCTACTTATGAAACTCTTAAAGGAGCGTCCCGACATGGTCCAGACTGCAATTCAAATAAAAGGGCACAGTAATTCCAGCCTGGCTACACTTTAAGCACAACAAACACTTTTGCTTTAATGTCACGTGGAGTGCAACCACCTGTCATACTCTTCCTACTCCTCTACACTACATGCTCCCTGCTGTCAAAACATCCCTACTTTTCACCTTCATATACTGCCCACTATAATCCCCTACCTTCTCTTCTCTACCACATACTACCTGTTGTCATACCCTCCCCACTCTTCTCCTTCACCTGCTGCCCATTGTCATACCCTCCCCACTTTTCTCTTCCACATACTGCCTGTTGTGATACCCTCCCTACTCTTCTTCTCTACATGCTGCCTGTTGTCATATCCTCCCTATGACAACATCTTATCCTCCACATGCTACCCATTGTCATACTGTCTCTACTCCTCTCCTCCACATACTGCCTTTTGTAATATCCTCCCTACTCCTCTACTCCACATACTGCCCAAAGTCATACCCTTCCTACTCCTCTTTTCCACATACTGCCCCATGTCATACTCTACCTACTCCTTTACTCTACATACTGCCTGTTGTCATACCCTCCACACTCCTCTCCTGAAAATCAAACTGCCTGTTATACGCTTTACACTCTTCTCCTCCACATACTGGCTGCTGTCATACTCTCCCTACTCGACTCGGCATACTGCCTGTTGTCACACCCTCCCTACTTTATACCTTTGCATACTGGCTGCTATCATACCCTACCTACTCTTCCTCTCCACTTATTGCCTGTTGTCATACCCTCTCTACTCTTTTCCTTCACGTACTGCCTGTTGTCATACAATCCCTATTCCTTTCCTCCACATACTTCCTGTAGCAAGGTTTTCAGGCCTGTGTTCTGATGTGGGTCTGCCATTGCTACCGGTTACCTCTCCAGCCCATGTGAGCTGCAGCTCTGGGTGTTAGAACTGGCACATTGACAACTCTGGCATCTTTGTTTGGTTGTTTTATTGTAGTTTAGGGGATGGGAAAAGGGAATGAGTGGGATACTCTTTGGCTCGACTATGTACAATTCTGGGACTTTTGTAGTAACAATGCCCGTTAGCGCTGTCTTGACGCCAGCCGACGCTAGCCAACGCTTACTGACGATTTGAACATTCTGTATCTCTGAAAGCTGCACACCAGATCCCCCATAGCTCAACTCAGCACTCTCTGGATTCTCGGGCAGCACCCGAGACATCCTCTTCCTCTGTCACGAGGAGAGACAGCCATACTCTCCCTCCTGTTCAAAAGAAAAGGGTGTTGGGCGCTTCTGACCAAGCCAGAGAGGAGAAACAGGGGGATTCACCGTTGTAAGAGGGATGCAGGGGATGTCTCCAAGGTCTAGTAGGGAATCGTCACAGTAGGCTGAGTACTAGGCTGCGCTGGCGGGAGAAACTCCGAGGAATCCGCTAGTAAACATGAAGAGAAAAACAGGCGCCATGTAATCAACCATATATTTATTGCACAACAATTAACATAGTATCTTACACTGAGGTAAGCTTCAGTCCGTGTCTCAGCAAGTCCAGCCGCACAATCCGGCCGTCCACCGGCCCAGAGGTGACGTCACGGTGGACGGCCGGATTGTGCGGCTGGACTTGCTGAGACACGGACTGAAGCTTACCTCAGTGTAAGATACTATGTTAATTGTTGTGCAATAAATATATGGTTGATTACATGGCGCCTGTTTTTCTCTTCATACTCTCCCTCCTGGGACTCTGCTTCCCGCCAAAGACAATGAGTCATGCTCTCCCTCAAACTTATACCCACTCCCAGAATCCTTTGTGGCAGAATCTGCCTTTTGGGGTAGTTACAAGCCTGAATGTATCCCTGATTGGGTTTCCTCCACTGCCCTATGAGAAGCCTCTTATACAGCCAGTGGGGAAACTCCCCTTTCACCAGACACATCTGGAAACCATGACACCCTACCAATAAGAAATCATGGCCCTGCTGTTAGGCAGACAAAGCCCACTATACATTTACCTAGCATCTACCTGTAGGGTGCTACATTCCAATTGTCATACCCTACCTACCTCTCTCCTCCACATACTTTCCATTGGTATAACCTCCTTAATCCTCTCCTACACATACTGCCTGTTGTCATACCCTCCCTACTCCTCTCCTCGACATACTGACAGTTGTCATACCCTCCCTACCTATCTCCTCCACATACTGCCTGTTGTCATACTCTACCTTATTCTCTCCGTCGCATACTGACTGTTGTCATACCTTCCCTACCTATATCCTCCACATACTGTCTGTTGTCATACCCTCTCTACCTATCTCCTCCACATACTGCCTGTTGTCATACCCTACCTTATTCTCTCCTACACATACTGATTATTGTCATGCCCTCCCTATTCCTCTCCCCTGCATACTACCTGTTGCTATACCCTACCTTATTCTCTCCTACGCATACTGACCATTGTCATAGCCTCCCTACTCCTCTCCTCCACATATTGTGCGCTACCATACCTTCTCTGGCCCTCTGTTCCCCATGCTTCCTGCTGATATACCCTCCCGATTCCTCTCCTTCACATGTTACCTGCTGTCATACTCTCCCTACTCATCTCTACATAATTCCCACCATCATACCCTCCACAGTTTTCATCTTCACATACTATCCCATGTCATACCCTCTGCACTCCTCTTCAGCACATGCTGCCCACTTAAACAGCTCTTCCACATTTCATGTATTATACCCAATCCTGTCCAGTCTGGACTGAGCATGCTTTTGCTAATATATAAATTATGAAGCTTTGCCTGCAATTCTCTTAACAGGAAATGTCGAAGCATACAGTGTCCTCTGGCTGTTCAACCACCAGATGACACCCTCTCCCTGTTCATTTTTCTTTGTATCAGCAACATACTTAGAAATACCTGCAGAGGAGACAATGATAGAAAACTACTCTGCAGTGTAAGACGATGAAGCAATGTGCTGATATAGTCACAGGATTTTAGCAACCACATTTTCAATGGCATAGAAGAACAGCTCGGGGAAGGGGGGGTGGGGGTTGACATTACATAGTTTACATAGCAGTTCATATTATGTCACGACTCTAAGGGCTAAGCAGTCAGCACTTTTACCTTAGGGTGCCAGCAATCATCGTCTACATGGAGTATTTTTTCTCATGTTTGCATGGTCTCCCCAACCCAGGAAGTTATCATTGTGGAAAGTTGGCAGAAATAGCATCCAACAGTGAGGGAAAAAAGTATTTGATCTCCTGCGGATTTTGTACAATTGCCCACTGACAAAGAAATTATCAGTTTATAATTATAATGGTAGTTTTTTTTTTTTTTTTAACATTGAGAGACAGAATAACAACAAAAAATCCAGAAAAAAACACATTTCAAACAAGTTATAAATTGATTTGCATTTTAATGAGTGAAATAAGTATTTGCACACATCTTAGGAGGGATTTTGTCCCCACTCCTCTTTGCAGATCCTCTCCAAGTCATTAAGGTTTCAAGGCTGATGTTTGTTAACTCGAACCTTCAGCTCCCTACACATATTTTCTATGGGATTAAGGTCTGGAGATTGACTAGGCCACTGTGCTTCTTCTTGCGCAATTCTTCTTCTTAATGTGCTTCTTCTTGAGCAACTCCTTTGTTGCCTTGACTGTGTGTTTATCATGCTAGAATACCCATCCACGATCTTGGTTCTCACCCAAGATTTGAAGGTACATGGCCCTGTCCATCATTCCTTTGATGCGGTGAAGTTGTCTTGTCCTCTTAGCAAAAAAACACCCAAAAAAAATAGGGTTAAGTGATTTGAACTTTGTAGGACTCTACAATGTGGCCTTTTTTGTGTATAGCAGGATGTTTCCACCTCCATGTTTGACGGTGGGGATGGTGTTCTTGGGGTCATAGGCAGCATTCCTTCTCTCTCAAACGTGGCGAGTTGAGTTGTTGCCAAAGAGCTTGATTTTGGTCTTATCTGACCACAACACTTTCACCCAGTTCTCCTCTGAATCATTGAGATGTTCATTAGCAGACTTCATGCGAGCCTGTACATGTGCTTTCTTAACCAGGGGGGCCTTGTGGGCACTGCAGGATTTCAGTCCTTCATGGTGTAGTGTGTTATCAATTGTTTTCTTGGTGACTATGGTCTCATCTGCCTTGAGATCATTGACAAGATTATCCCAAGTAATTCTGGGCTGATTCCTTATTATTCTCATGATCATTTAAACTTCACGAGGTGAGGTCTTGCATTGAGCCCCAGACTGAGGAAGACTGACAGTTATTTTGTGTTTCTTCTATTTGCGAAAAATCCCACCAACTGTTGTCACCATCTCACCAAGCTGCTTGCTGATAGTCTTGTAGCCCATTCTAGCCTTGTTTATGTCTACAATCTTGTCCCTGACATCTTAGGACAGCTCTTTGGTCTGGCCATGGTGGAGAGAATGGAATCTAATTAATTGATTGCTTCTGTGGACAGGTGTCTTTTATACAGGTAACTAGCTGAGATTAGGAGCACTCCCTTTTAGAGAGTGCTTCCAATCCCAACTTTTTACCTGTATAGAAGACACCTGGGAGCCAGAATAGGGGATTGTAATGGAACCGCGACCCACAATGTGCTTAGGTGCCTTTGTCATATTCGGCTTCCTCCAGTCTTGAACATACAGTATCTCACAAAAGTGAGTACACCCCTCACATTTTTGTAAATATTTTATTATATCTTTTCATGTGACAACACTGAAGAAAGGACACTTTGCTACAATGTAAAGTAGTGTGTGTACAGCTTGTATAACAGTGTAAATTTGCTGTCCCCTCAAAATAACTCAATACACAGCCATTAATGTCTAAACAGTTGGCAACAAAAGTGAGTACACCCCTAAAGTAAAATGTCCAAATTGGGCCCAGAGTGTCAATATTTTGTGTGACCACCATTATTTTCCAGCACTGTCTTAACCCTCTTGGGCATGGAGTTCCCCAGAGCTTCACAGGTTGCCACTGGAGTCCTCTTCCACACCTCTATGATGACATCTTGGAGCTGGTAAATGTTAGAGACCTTGAGCTCCTCCATCTTCCGTTTGAGGATGCCTCACATATGCTCAATAGGGTTTAGGTCTGGAGATATGCTTGGCCAGTCCAGCTTCTTTAGCAAGGCAGTGGTTGTCTTGGAGGTGTGTTTGGGGTTGTTAGGTTGGAATACTGCCCTGTGGCTCAGTCTCTGAATTGAGGGGATCATGCTCTGCTTCAGTATATCTCAGTACATGTTGGCATTCATGGTTCCCTCAATGAACTGTAGCTCCCCAGTGTTGGCAGCACTCATGCAGCCCCAGATCATGGCTATTCCACCACCATGCTTGACTGTAGGCAAGACATACTTGTCTTTGTACTCCTCACCTCTTTGCTGCTACACACGCTTGACACCATCGGAACCAAATACATTTTCCTGGTCTCATCAGACCACAGGACATGGTTCCAGTAATCCATGTCCTTAGTCTGCTTGTCTTCAGCAAACTGTTTGTGGGCTTACTTGTGCATCATCTTAGAAGAGGCTTCCTTCTAGGATGACAGCCATGCAAACCAATTTGATGCAGTGCGCAGTGTATGGTCTGAGCACTGACAGGCTGAACCTCCACCCCTTCAACCTCTGCAGCAATGCTGGCAGCACTCATACATCTAATTCCAAAAGACAGCCTCTGGATATGACGCTGAGCACGTGCACTCAAATCCTTTGGTCATTTATGCCGAGGCTTGATCTGAGTGGAACCTGTCCTGTTAAACCACTGTATGGTCTTGGCCACTGTGCTGCAGCTCAGTTTCAGGGTCTTGGCAATCTTCTTATAGCCTAGGCCATCTTTATGTAGAGCAACAGTTCTTTTTTCAGATCCTTAGAGAGTTCTTTGCCATGAGGAGCCATGTTGAACTTCCAGTAATCATTATGAGAGAGTGAGAGCAATAACACCAAATTCAACACACCTGCTCCACATTAACACCTGAGACCTTGTAACACTAACAAGTCACATGACACCGGGGCATGACACAGGGGAGGGAAAATGGCTAATTGGGCCCAATTTGGACATTTTGACTTAGGGGGTGTACTCACTTTTGTTGCCAGCAGTTTAGACAATAATAGCTGTGTGTTGAGTTATTTTGAGGAGACAGCAAATTTACACTGTTATATAAGCTGTACACTCACTACTTTACATTGTAGCAAAGTGTCATTTCTTCAGTGTTGTCACATGAAAAGATATAATAAAATATTTACTAAAATGTGAGGGGTGTACTCACTTTTGTGAGATACTGTAGATACCAGATATTCTAGCCGCCCCCATACAAAACTAGCCGAGAATAGCTTGTATAAGATCTGGAATATATATTGAACAAACTCACACAGAATATATACCCCAGCAGGTCAGGTGCCTGATTACATTATCATATGCAGATTAAATTGTGTACAGAAATATAATTAACATATCTAAGGAACAACCAACACCAACAGTATTCTACTTTCCCACTAGCAATTAATAGATGACAGTGATTTCATTAGCTTGAGCTAATTAACTAGCAGACTTGCCGTCATCGAGCTCATGAAGTACAATACACAGACAATAGCAGGAGACCACCAGTGACAGACTGTCCGTCTCTTACATTGAAGAACATGGAACAGAGGCCAATGTGACCAGCTCTTTCAATGAACATGTTCAGAATCAAACAGGCCAATAATAGTCTTTAGGGCAAATACAAGAAAACAGTCCCTCAAAAATGTAACAAAAAATAAATAAAAAATTTAGCAATAACAAATAACAGGGTGAATGTGGGCAGAAAATGTCCCTGCAGCCAGTGTCAGTGACAGGAATCAAATACCTATTTCACTCATTAAAATGCAAATCAATTTATAACTTTTTTTTAAATGTGTTTTTCTGGATATTTTTGTTGTTATTTTGTCTCTGACTGTTCAAAATAAAGCTACCATTAAAATTATAGACTTGTTGGAAAAAAAATAAAAAGTTATAGGCTAATAATTTTTTTGTCATTGGGCAAATATACATAATCAGCAGGGGATCAAATACCTTTTCCCCTCACTGTATCTATCTCTCAGTATAGGGTTCTTTTAAATTACTTCCTATGTTACTTCCTATCTTCACTGAGTTTGTAGATCACCCTGCACATGTTAAGCCCCGTACACACGCACCGATCGTCGGCCGAACGATCGGCCGTCTTTTGTCCGGTGCTGTCCTGTAGGTTGAAAAGTGCTAAAGACTGCACACGAATTTTGTCGGCCAACAACAGCCGACTGCAGAAGTGATGTCATGTGATGGTTAACTTTCCGTGTGTTTTTTCTTCTCTGAGCATGCCCAGTCTTGCTCATCTGCTGTTTGTCGGCCGAATTCTGTACTGACTGAGGAACAATCGGCCGTTCTGGTGTTGGCCAACAAAAAATTTAAATCCTGCACACCAGATTCTGTTCGTTGTCGGAAGCATCATACTAACAAGCCGACAATCGGCCGATTGGAGGTTGGCCGAATATTTACGGCCGACAATCGGTACGTGTGTACAGGCCTTTACACAGAAACTCCCTTTGGACGCAGAGAGTGATTGGATAATTTCTGTAAACCTCCATGGAAAAAGGTTCAAGGCCAAATAAATAAGTCAAATAAATAAAATAATAATATATAATAATAACAACTATATAATATTTTATATTATATATAAATATATAATAATAAAAATAATAATGTTTTTATTATAAACTTGCACATTTTTATTAGTCAACAGATAGCTGGTAATAATATGGGCTACATGAAGACAATCACCCCAGCACAAAAAAACATACATTGTATCTAGATGGATAAATACTGTTTGAGTATTGCAGAATGAAAACAGAATTAACAATGTAGTTTTTGCACAATAGGTAACAGTTTATTCTGTAAATACCAGTAGAAAAAAATTGGCATGTGATGCTAAACAATAAGTACAAGCATTACTTATTTGAACTGATCATTCATTTTAACCCCTTCCCGGAAGCCATACTCCTATGAGAGAGCATGGGAGTGGGCTTTTTAGCTGTGCTGCCACATACTGTATAAGCGCATAGTCAGCATCCTTGTTTTCTGTTAAAGCATGCACCCCTAGGACTGTGACCATGCTGTCACCAACAGCTCTCAATCACTGTTTACGATCGAGAGTTGGCAGGAGACACGCCTGATCACATGATCACTGTGATAGCCCCATGACCTAAAAGATCCCCTAAAAGGGCCGGCTCCCACCAGCAGAAAGTGAATAAAGGAAGTCTTGTAGGGCATTTATTTACATTTTTAGTTACTATTGTAATGTTTCCAACAGACTGAATCACTGCAAAATGCTATAACATGTGCATGCAACTGCAGTGTATTGCAATGTGATTCAATTTAAATGGCACCCAAATGCACTGTAAGGCTTCAAGTACACAGACTAGGTTGACAGTCGGGGTTCCGTCAGAATCGGCGACCCACCAGATTAGGTAACGAAAGTGACGTTCCATCACCTGAATACTTACTGCGCATGCATAGCAGGTTTGCTAATGTGACAGCACACCTGCAGTCAGAAGGCAGCAGCAGACATATTACTACACCTAGCTATGCCTTTAGTTTCACAGTCATTTTAACAATAAACTGAGTGTGTATAAAAAAAATATAGTATATTGACATCCGTGATGCTGTTTTGAGTATTACATTTTGAAAGAAGCTGGACGCCAGCAGTAGGAAGGTGGCGGCGGCCATATTGGTACACCCCGCACTGGTCAGCGGTAAACCTTTGGCCCCTTTCACACATATGGACGGACCGTTCATTTCATCAGTTCATTAAGGCCCCTTTCACACGGGCTTTCCGATCCGGTCAGCCTGTCAGTTTTTCAGGCAGACCTGATCGGATGCTCCATGCACCTCTATGGAGCAGTGGATGTCAGCGGAGATTTCTCCGCTGACACCCGCTGCTATCCGATCCAATCCTGTCTGTGAAATTGGGTTTCCATCCGTCTGGAGGATCAGATCGGATGGGATCGGATAAATAGGATGGATGAAGGCGGTCTGTTTTCATTCGATCTCCCATAGAGGCAGATGACAGCTCCGTCTCCGCTTACTTTGCAGAGACAGACCTGTCATCTGCCTGCTCAGTGGGGATTGGCGGATCGATCCCCGCTGAGAAAAAACACCAGTGTAAAAGGGGTCTTACGGTTTTTTGTCATCAGTTTTCATAATTTTTTCATCCTTTGTCATCAGTTTTTTCATTAGCTTTTCATCCTTTGTCATCAGTTTTTTCATTAGCTTTTCATCCTTTGTCATCAGTTTTTAATGCTTTGTCATCAGTTTTTCATCCGTTGTCATCCATTTTTCATCTGTTGTCATTCCTTTTTCATCCGTTGTCATCAGTTTTTCATCCGTTGTCATCAGTTTTTAATCTGTTGTCATTCCTTTTTCATCTGTTGTCATCTGTTGTCATCCGATCCGTTTTTTTAACGAATGAAAAATAGGGCTTTCATCCGTTCAAAAAACGGGATGTTTTCGGAAGCGGATGAAAATGGATGTAAATGAATGATCATCCATTTACATCTGTTTTTCCATAGGAATGCATTGATGCTTGTTTTTCATCCGTCAACGGACAGCATGTGTTAAAAGGGGTCTTAGACATTTAAAATGTAACAGGAAAACAGCTTGACAGACAGATCTCAGTGTACTATATTGATTTATTTACGCTTGCTTTATTCATTGTGTGACTGTGAAATTCAAGACGTAGCTGGGTGTAGTAAGATGTCCGCTGTTGCCTTATGACTGCAGGTGTTTTGTCAGATTAGCAAACCTGTGCATGCGCAGTAATTACTCAGGTGATGGAATGTCACTTCCTTTACCTAACCTGATGGGTCGCCGATTCTGCCGTGGAAAAATGCAAACCGCGATTTTGCAGCCCCGCAGTCAAGACGTTCCTATCCTGAAAGCAATTTTTCTGCATTCAGGAGAGGGAGGTTGAACCTTCCCTGACCACAGCAGCTTCTAAACTCTTGTAAAAGCCTATGTGTGCATGGACACATAGGCTTTTATGGAGTTGAGTTTACCGGTTTTGGCAAAAAAGAAGAAAACACCAAAAGCTCCTAAACTCAAGTTTAGAAGCTGTAGTGTACATGGGCCCTTATAGTAGTGTACAATGCATGTGCACTGCAGTTCAACACATCACATGTACTATTCTTTGTGCTGTTTTTAAGAATTTGTAAAGAAAAGATTCAGAGATATGTTTAATTTGGGAAGTTTCTCTTATTTAAGTGTGAGAGAGTTGAAGGCAAGGATGAAAAAGCTGTTTTTGTCTCTCCACCGGGGAATGCCTTTCCTCTGTGGCTTGTCTACATCTGTGGTTATGTTGTTGCTCATCACACATGGGAACAGCAGGTGTCTGATTTCTGCATTATTTGCTGATGTCTCAGAGTTTCTTGTATTTCTGAAAATAACTATAAATATGACTAATGTGTAATTCCCCACTGGAGATTTTTAATGAGAGGAAGATCTGCTCTATCTGTGCAATGTGCTTAAAAAGCAGCTCCTGGTAAAAAGGCGAGCCAAATGGGGAACTGCTAACGCTATAACAGAAAGCACTGCAGTTGTGCTAAAGTCACAGTCAGCTCATCGACCATAATGGTAAAAAAAATAAAATGCAAATGTATTTAGCACGTTTTTTTCATAAGGATGCTGTTTAATTTGGATTTCCGTCATGTGATTCACTTAGTTTATAGTAGATGCAGGAGTGAGAGGGCGCTCCTTAAAACAGTGAACATGCTATCTTGCAATTTTGCAAATTAAAATTTTTCTAAATTGGAACTGTGGACAGTATAAAGAAAAATATTCATATGATGGTGCAGTTAGCTACTAGCATTTATACATATTTTACAGTTTTTGTCCTTGAAATTGATTTATTACCTGTTAATACTGCTAGTCAATCCATTATTTTTAGGTCCCTTTCACGCAGGGCAGACTCCGTCAAGCGGGTCTACCTGAAAAACAGACAGGGGGACCTAATCAGTCCACTCGTGTGATAGGGGCCTTACACTTCCATTAGGCCCCTTCCACACGAGTGGAACGATCAGGTCCGCCTGCCTGTTTTTCAGGCGGACCTGATCGGACCACCCGTTGTTCTCTATGGGGAGGCGGATATACACCCGCCTGCATCCGATCCAGTCCACCAAACACAGAGGGATGGGAATCCATTCCCCCATCCTTCTACCAGATCGGATCGGATGAAAGTTGGATGTAAACGGACAGGTAGTCTATTTTCTTCCGACCGCCCCATAGAGAATAGAGGATGTGTTCATGTCTGCTCTGCATCAGTGGAGTGGACATGGACCTGTCATCCACCTGCTCAGTGGGGATCAGCAGATTGGATCTCCTGCTGCATCTGATCCAGTCCACCAAAAACAGAGGGATGGGAATTAGTTCCTCATCCTTCTAGCGGATTGGATCGGATGAAAGTCGGATATAAATAGACAGGTAGCCCGTTTTCATCCGAACACTCCATAGAGAATAGAGGCTGCGTCAATGTCTGCTTTGCATCAGCAGAGTGGACATGGTCCTGTCATCCACGTGCTCAGAGCGGATGGATCTGCCACTGAGCAGGCAGATCCGATTGACGTAGTCCGCCCAATGTAAAATGGGCCTTAGCAGGGTGACGACGTGAAGCTTTAAAAAAGTGACTATCAAATATAGTCTGACTCTAGGTGACACTTTTCAATCATTTACAGCAGTGGTCTCCAAACTGCGGTCACAACAGACACCAATAATAGGGCACTATTCCTCCCACTGACACCAGTAGTGGGGTACTATTCCTCTCACAGACACCAATGATGGGGTGCTATTCCAATGATGGGGTGCTATTCCTCCAACCTGATACCAACAATGAGGCACCATTATACCCACTGATACCAACAATGGGGCACTATCACTACCACTAAAACCAATGATGGGGCATTGTTTGCTCCAACTGATGCTGGCGCATTTTCTACTCTCACTAAAGTCTGAAGAACAGTAAAGAGGCCCCTTGTTTAGAAAGTTTCGAGATGCCTCAGTTTCCTTATCTTTTACAAAAGAGTTTAAACAACAAGAAAAAAAATGATTTTTGTAAGCACATTGAGTGTTTAGTGTTATATGGTTTGTCCCAACCCTTGTAACTGTCACCTTTGCTGGAGATCTTGTCCGACATTTACATGTTAAAAAAAAGGAATTCATATACTAAAACACCATTACCAGAATACAATATGCCAAGGGGCGATAGTGTGCCATATATTTGGTGCATGGAACAATAATTTACGGAATGCATTAATTGCTTTAAGTTAAAGTATTTGAACACATCTGATTTTGGCACATTGCATTTCACAAAATGTCAACTGACATTTTTGACACTTTTGGGGGGACCAGTGACATTACTACAGTAATCAGTGCTAAAAATATGCACTGTTACTGTAATAATGACATTGGCAGGGAAGGGGTTAACCTAGTGGGTGATCAAGGGGTTAAATGTAAGCCTAGGGGAGTGATTACTATCTGTGTGGGGGTTGTGCTTTTGAAATGACCATAGAGACCTGTGATCCTATAAAGAAGGATCACAGGCGCTCTGTGATCATTTCAGAGAGAAGAACGGTCAGCTGTGTTTACAACAGCTGCCTGTTCTTCTCTCTCAGTGGGGAGCGATTGCGGGTGGCCGGCGGCAATCGCGGCCGCCGGCCCCATGCATCGGCATCCCCGCTGCCTAGTGGGGGTGGAAGCTACTGTTCATTGAGGGAACCATGAATGCCCATGTGTACTGTGACATACTGAAGCAGAGCATGATCCTCTCCCTTCGGAGACTGGGCCACAGGGCAGTATTCTAAAATGATAACGAACCCAAACACACCTCCAAGACGACCACTGCCTTGCTAAAGAAGCTGAGGGTAAAGGTGAAGGACTGGCCAAGCATGTCTCCAGACCTAAACCCTATTGAGCATCTTTGGGGCATCCTCAAACGGAAGGTGGAGGAGCGCAAGGTCTCTAACATCCACCAGCTCCAAGATGTCGTCATGGAGGAGTGGAAGAGGACTCTGGTGGCACCCTGTGAATCTCTGGTGAACTCCATGCCCAAGAGGGTTAAGGCAGTGCTGGAAAATAATGGTGGTCACACAAAATACCGTATTTATCGGCGTATAACACGCACTTTTTCCTCCTAAAAATTGAGGAAAAAGTAACACTGCGTGTTATACGCCGATATAACAAAAAAAAAAAGTCCAGAAAGCAGTCAGCGCCAAGAGGTAGAAGGGGGCGGGCGGCGCCGAGGAGAAGAGAGGACGCGCTGTCATCGGAAGTCCCGCCTCCTATGCCGACGTCAATCATAGGCGCCGGGACTTCCAATAACAGCGCGTCCTTCCTTCTCCTCTGCGCTGACTGCTTTCTGGACAAGTGGCGAGGCTGCATGTATGGGCGCTGGCGAGGCTGCATGTATGGGCGCTGGCGAGGCTGCATGTATGGGCACTGGCAAGGCTGCATGTATGGGCACTAACGAGGCTGCATGTATGGGCACTGGCACTAGCTGCATGTATGGGCACTGGCACTAGCTGCATGTATGGGCACTGGCACTAGCGAGGCTGCAATTATGGGCGCTAGCAAGGCTGCAATTATGGGTGCTGGCGAGGCTGCAATTATGGGCACTGGCGCTGGCGAGGCTGCATGTATGGGCACTGCGCTGGCGAGGCTGCATGTGTGTGCACTGCACTGGCTGCATGTATGGGCACTGCGCTGGCTGCATGTATGGGCACTGCACTGGTGAGGCTGCAATTATGGGCACTGGTGCTGGTGATGCTGCATATATGGGCACTGCACTGGCGAGGCTGCATGTATGGGCACTGGCGAGGCTGCATGTATGGACACTGCGCTGATGAGGCTGCATTCGTGGGCACTGGTAAGACTACATTTAATTTTACAAAAAATGTTCAAAGCTGTTTATTTTAAATTTCAGCTTTTTTCCTGAAATTTCTGCCCTAAAATTTAGGTGCGTGTTATACGCCGATAAAAACGGTATTGACACTTTGGGCCTAATCTGAACATTTTCACTTAGGGGTGTACTCACTTTTGTTGCCAGTGGTTTAGACATTAATGGCTTTGTGGTGAGTTATTTTGAGGGGACAGCAAATTTACACTGTTATACAAGCTGTACACTCACTACTTTACATTGTAGCAAAGTGTCTTTTCTTCAGTGTTGTCACATGAAAAGATATAATAAAATAGTTCCAAAAATGTAAGGGGTGTACTCACTTTTGTGAGATACTGTGTATTATGGTGGGTTTAGAGATGGGCTGTTGGGGGGAGCACTCAAAATTATGCATTGACATCCTTAGCTCTCTACCTACACCACTGTTTAAAAGCAATTTAATAAAAGAGAAGTACAGGTTTTCACTTTATTTTCTAATCATACTTACCTAGCTGGATGCAGTGTCGTGCCTCTAACACTGAGAAAACGAGCAATCTAACACTGCAGATCGCTCGGATCTCACAGCTCTCCGAGCAGAGAATTGCTGTCAGTCACTGCTGTCAGATCTGCCCCCTCCTCGCTCACTGGAGCGGTGAGCTGCGGAGGGGCAGGAGCGGCAGGGTCAAGCTCTCAGAGAGGCTGATCCGGGTGCCGGTCCAGGCATGTGGGTGGACCCTGTCTCTGTTGTCGCGATTTTGCTTGAACCCTGATCAGCTCTGTGACGTCAGCAGACAGCAGACTTCAGCCCGCTGTCTGCTAAAAATGGGGCACTGCACTCCTGTGATCCACAGGAGTAGTACAACCAAACAAGCTCTCCTAGGTATTTTGGGTTAGTGTTCATTTTGTCCTCTTTAATTTAGTATAAATTAACCACTTCAAGTCCGGAAGGTTTTACCCCCTTCAAAACCAGGCCATTTTTGGATATTTAGCACTGCGCTATTTTTATTGGTAATTACACGGTCATGCAACGCTGTACCCAAACAAAATTTGTATCAATTATTTTACAGAAATAGAGCTCTTTTGGAAGTATTCACCACTGGGTTTTATTATTATTATTATATAAATGAAAAAAAGACAAAAAATAAATAAAAATCAATATTTTTTTTACATATCCAATAAAAAAAGGAAAAAAAACAATTAAATGTCTTCATAAATTTAGGCCAAAATGTATTCTGCTACATGTCTTTATTAATTTAAAATCCCAATAAGTATATATTGATTGGTTTGCGTGAAAGTTATATATATACAAACTATGGGATATATACTATAATTTTCTTTTATACCAGTAACGGTGGTTAATAATGACTTTAAGTGGGACTGTAAGAGTGCGGTGGGCATTTTGGCACTAACTGACATTGGGTCGGAACTGACTACCCGTCGCTGACATCACCAGTGACACTAATACAGTGATCAGTGCTAACACAGCGCACTATCACTGTACTATTGACACTGGCTGGGAAGGAGTTAAAAGCTAGGGGCAAATAAAGGGTTAACTGTGTGCATAACAATGTGTAACGTGTGTAATATGTGCTGCTTTTTAGATGTGGCTGAATTTAAACAGCCACATCTCTGCTCCATGTACAGAGTCCTGGCTTGTTAAAAAAAAACAGCATGGCAAAAATAGCATGGCCTCTCCTTTTGGCCAATCAGGAAACGGGTCTCAGGAGGAGGATCCGTGTGGTAATAGCGAATATTTATTTGCTATTGTCACACAACTGGGCGGGCTTGGGGCGCAGTGCTCTGCGCCCCGAGCTCACCCTTTTTTGAAGCCTATTAGAGCCTCTGGCTCTAATCACGTGCTTCCAAAAAAAAAAAAAAAAAAACCCCATTGGAATCCATGCATCCGGCGCCCTGCATGTATATTAGTGGGCCGGACGCATGAATGGGGGGGGGGGGGCGCCACCAATGCACCAGCCGCCACTGCTGGACATCCTATGATGTTGTTTTCAAAAGCTAAGAACTATCATGTAAAGAAATAGTTCTAATAGTGTAGCACATCCCAGACCCAAACATTTATTTAAAACCATGTAAAAACGCCAATGAAAATACTTACAAAAGTGAAAAAAAAGCCCTGAAGCATGCAACCAAGCTGCCCCATGATGTTTTATCATGCAGACTCTGCCCTACAAAATGTCCATAAAGGCCCACTTAGATCTATTCTTGGGATCCACCTCTTAAGTTCGCCCATTGAGATCAATGGTGCCGCACCGCAACAGCAAGCCAAACGCATGCTCCTGCAATGTACAATTGTTGTTCAGCAATAAAAAAAAAAGAAAACAAAAGCAGGTGTTAGGAAGCAATAGCACCTCCTGAACGCCAGTGTTAATTTTAATGTCAAATTTCAATTTAGTTTTAGTCATAGTTTTTCGACTAAAATGAGTTTTAGTTTTAGTCGTATTTTAGTCATCCAAATTGTTTTAGTTGCATTTCAGTTCACTAAAATCTCCAGTAAAATTTAGTCTACCTAAATCGAATTAGTCAGTTAAATTGTAATGCATTATTTAACCACTTAAGGACCGGAAGGTTTTACCCCCTTAATGACCAGGCCATTTCTTTGCAATTTGCAACTGCATTACTTTAACTGACAATTGCGCAGTCGTGCAATGCCTTTTTTCCCCATAAATAGAGCTTTCTTTTGGTGGTATTTGATCACCTCTGCGGTTTTTATTTTTTGCACTATAAACAAAAAAAGACCGACAATTCTGAAAAAAAAAAAACAATATTTTTTTACTTTCTGCTATAAAAAATCCTCAATTTAGGCCAATATGTATTTTGCAACATATTTTTGGTAAAAAAAAAAAAAAAAACCTCAAGAAGGGGTTAACACCTGGGGGGATCAAAGGGTTAGGTGTGCTCCTAGGGAGTGCTTTCTAACTGTGTAGGGGATCAACTCACTGGATGAACACAGAGACCTGTGTTCCTAAATACTATAGCAGGAACACAAGATCCCTGTGTTCATCTGTGGCCGAACAGCAGTCTGCCTTGTTTACATAGACAGACCGCCGTTCTATCTCCATGGGGAGTGATCACAGGTGGCCAGCGGACATCACGTCCAATTGGTCTTTCTTGCCAATCGGCATGTGAGCACGCACGCACGCCCCCACTACTTTTTACATGAAGTGATGTACAGGTACGTTGTTTCGCCTACTAGAGCCGACCTGCTGCAGTAAAACTACGGTGGCTGGTCGGCAAGTGGTTAAGCATTTATCTAGAATTGACAAACTCATTATATATTCCCGGAGTAAAAAAATCGAATAACACATTATTATTTATGGTATTAAAGGGTAACTCCACTTTCGTGGGGAAAAGAATTAAGAAAAAAATAATATAGTGTATACAATTGCGACACAAGTCATATTAAAACAACATGTGTCAGCGCTGCTATTAATATCAAATCTCACAAAAATAACAAACACTCATGTGCAAAATAAGTGCTGCGGTGCAATAAAGTGACTCAGTGCAATTGTGCCAGAAAAAGAATATACACAAATATAATAATCAATGAATTGCACACTTCTGTAAAGTTCATAAAGTGTTCAAGGTGCTCCAATGAATTAATCCAATCTGAAAAGTGCTTCAAACTTGCTCAATGGTGCTCCCCTTCTGTGTCCCCACTCTCCGGAAATACTTTTAACTGAAGCCTGTAATATATAATAATAATAATAATAAAAATAATAATAATATAGTAATAAATATTGTAATTGAATTTTATTAAAAATGTAATAATAATATTATTATCAAAAATAACAAATAATATTAATCTAATAATAATAATAATAATAAATAATAATATAGTAATAAATATTGTAATTGAGTTTTATTAAAAATGTAATAATAATATTATTATCAAAAATAACAAATAATATTAATCTAATAATAATAATAATATTAATAATAATAATATAGTAATAAATATTGTAATTTAATTTTATTAAAATTTTGTTGATTAAAAGCAGGGACGGTCAGCTAAACATAGATGGATGTTTCTTAAGGGGAAAACATCTTTTTCATTTTGACACATTGGTGTTGCAGAATGGCCACTTAGGATTGTTCAGATGAAATACTAGGAAGTACAACTCATTACCTGCTTGGGGGGGGGGGGGGTAAAGAGTGAGAGATTTCCTTTTATCTCCCTTGTCCCCTCCTCTTGGTACAGAATTTAGCCCAAACTCGGGGCCTGTCACCCCTGCCTTTTCAGTCCCCCTTTCCTTCCCTCCCCCCCTCTTTTCCACCCCTCCCCCCTCTTCCCTACCCCCTCCACTGCCTCACTTTCCCCTCCCCCTCTCTCCTCCCTATTCCCTCCCCTCTTCCCTTTCTCCTCTACCTTTCTATGGATTGAATGTGTCTGTTGGCTGTGAACAAACCATGATGTAACAGATTGATATTCACATCTTGAATGGTTTATAAGTGCATATAATTCTTTGCAAATGGATCCTGAAGAAGCCCCTGAATAGGGCGAAATGCGCCAATCCATAGGCATTTATAGGTTATCTTCAAGATTTCATCAATATCGGGCTAATTATATGTATTACTGATCAGAATATTGTTGTACTGATAATGTGTAATATGTTTTTAATATTCTATGTACTAATAAATTGTTGAAGTTTTACATTTAGGTATTTTATATACATTTTTGTTCATATATGGTATATTTATTGCTAGGTACCTTAAAATCCCCACATTGTCCCGGCCAGTTTCTCCACTTGAAAACAGACAGGGGCCCTCTATATTTAGTGTATTTAGAGATAGTGCTGTGAATTTTCTGTACAGCACCCCCTTCCCCTTACGTTATTAAAAATTACCTTTCCGTTTCAGTCTGTAGCCGCTGTAATTTTCTGAAAATGCAATGCAATATGGAATGTGTATAGACCACACCCCGGAAACATCATTCCCTGCTTGTGTGATTGGTTCACTGATTTTCCCAGAAGTCTGACTAAGATACAAGTCAGATTTCTGGCATCAAAAATGTCATTTTTGGTAAGATACTCCTAATAGGAACACATATGAAGGGATGGAGGCCCAGCAGATTTCCTCATTAGTGCTCTGCACAGCTGATTGATAAGCACAGAGAAACAAACAGTGATTACTTCAGAATAACAAAAGGTATCTATCAGCAAAAAAAGTTTCTATAATCCTTGCAATGTACAGAGATCACCCAGAGGGGAATGTTTTTTTCTCAACAAAAGTGGAGTTACGCTTTAGGGTTTGTGCATGCGTTACAGACACAGATTGAGCTGTTGTGATTAGGAATGGGCTCGGGCGTGTGATCCCACCTGCCCGATCTCACCAGGAAGCTGGCACTGCACACCGCTAATCACAGGCAGTGAGATATTTCTCGGTCCGCAGCTGCGCAGTTTGGGAAATGTCTCACTGCCCGTGATTAGCCGTGTGCAGGGTCGGCTTCCTGGTGAGATCGGGCAGGTGGGATCCTGAACTCGCCCGAACCCATCTTTAGCTGTGATATAACGTCTTTATAAATAAAACCAAGCTTTATAAACAAAAATATTACTTTTTGACAAACAGAAGTGCAACTTTAAAATATAAAAAAAGAAAAAAAAACTGTAAACTCTATTGTAAAGCCATTGGACATATTACTTGAATATATTACCAACATCAAATATTAGGGAAAAAAAAATCAGAAAAGCCTTTTTATTGATTTTTTTTCTTTTAGCAGCTTAGTAGATGCCCTCAACTTATTCTTATGTGGTCGAGTAGTGTTAATTTTGATGTCAAATTTCGATTTAGTCTTTCGATTCTAGTTTTAGTCGTATTTTAGTCTTTTGGCTAAAATGCCATTTTATTTTTAGTCATATATTAGTCATCTGAATTGTTTTATTTTTAGTCATATTTTAGTCAACTAAAATAGTGTTAATTTAATAGACGGAAATATTTTAGTTGGTAAAATTAACACAGCTGAACGCCTACCAGATGCTGCTATTCAGAGGGAGGTGCGCATTACTGCCTATCTAACACAGCCCTAAATGGAAACACTATAAATGTGACACTTTTAGTGCTACAAGGTATTCTAGAGGGTGTCTATCTATGATACCCTTTATGAATTCCTCGCTTGGTATGAGTTCACTTTTTATTGTAATTGGAATTCTCCTTTAAAAAAAAATGAAGACTGAGTATTTGCCAACATCTCAGATGTTTCTTAAGATATAAAATCAGCTGAAACGTCTGACACCCAAATGCCTCAGTGCATACTAAAGAGGTTTTATTGCTGAGCGCTGTAAAACTAATGCACCTGTCCTGCTCTTGAAGGAACTCACATGGGATGATTAAGATGCCTGTGTAAGACAGCATGTTTCCGGCTGTGTAATGCCTGCATTTTAATATTCCTTCCTCTCTCTTCTGAGAAACAGCTTAACCCTGTGCTCCACTGATGCTGCCTAATGCAACAAAAATGTAACACAATAGAACCTGAAATAACAGTAGCAACGCATTATGTTGTTTTAGGTAAAAAATTAAAAGCAAATTAAAAAAAAAAAAAACGAAAACAGAAGAAACCTGAATCCCAAAAAAATAATAATACATTATTATTACTTTATTTAAAATCACACAAATAGGTAGAAAATACCACTACTACTAGTAATAATAGTATTATTAATATTAATATATTTTTATGTCACAAATTATTAATAAATAAAAATCAACAGAAAACACTTAAAGTGGTTCTAAAGCCTAAACATTTTTTGTTTTACCTTTCCTGATCTTTGCTGACAGTATTATGACAGGAAATGTACCAGGGGATTGGAGGAAAGCTAACCTGATACTGATATTCAAAAAAGAGCAGAGGCATGTCCCGGGAAATTATAGGCCTGTCAGTCTGACATCGATAGTATGTAAACTTCTGGAGGGGATGATAAGGGACTATATCGTAGAGTTTGCTAAAGACAACAACATCATCAGCAGTAATCAGCACGGGTTTACAAATGGGCGTTCTTGCCAAACCAATCTCTTAACATTCTATGAGGAAGCGAGCTGTGAGCTAGATAGGGGGAGACCAGTGGATGTGGTGTACCTGGATTTCGCTAAGGGGTGTGATACAGTTCCCCACAAGCGCTTAATTTATAAAATAAGGTCTGCAGGCATCGACCGCAAGGTTTGCTCTTGGATACGGAACTGGCTAAAAGGGCGTGTCCAAAGGGTGGTAATTAATAGAGCATACTCAGACTGGTCTGAGGTGGTAAGTGGGGTCCCCCAAGGCTCAGTCCTGGGACCAACCTTGTTCAATTTATTCATAAACAGCATTGAGGACGGGATCAGTAGTTCTATATCAGTTTTTGCAGATGACACAAAATTGGGCAGGGCAATAACTGCACATCATGAAGCAGATATCCTACAGAATGACCTGGACAAAATAACAGAATGACCTGGACAAAATAACGGAGTGGGCAACGACATGGCAAATGAGGTTTAATGTGGAAAAGTGTAAGGTTTTGCACTTGGGGACTAAAAACATAAAAGCACAATACACTTTAGGGGGGGAACCTTTGGGGGAATCAAAAATGGAGAAAGATCTGGGAGTCTTGGTTGATGATAGACTAGGCAATAGCATGCAATGTCAAGCAGCAGCTGCCAAAGCCGGCAGAATATTAGCATGCATAAAGAAAGGGATGTATTCCAGAGATAAAATTATAATCCTTCCACTTTATAAAACTCTGGTCCGATCACATCTGGAGTATTCTGTCCAGTTCTGGTCGCCAGTCCTCAGGAGGGATGTGTTGGAGCTGGAGAGAGTCCAGAGAAGGGCAACTAAACTAATTAGGGGATTGGAGGACCCTAATTATGAAGAGCGTCTGCAATTGATTGATTTATTCTCCCTGGAGAAGAGACACCTGAGAGGGCACATGATAGCAATTTAAAAATATCTCAATGTTGATCTCAGCATAGAAAAAAAGCTATTCAGTCGAAAGGATTGCATGAGGACTCGAGGGCATACAATGCTATTAGAGGAGAAGCACAAGAGGTGGTTTCTGCGGGAAGTATGGTGCCTTTCAAAAGACTATTAGACGTACATCTCAAGGATCAGAACATTCAGGGGTATGAGAGATGATTACGGCCACACACACATCTACACAGGTTGAACTGGATGGACTATTGTCTTTATTCAGCCTCACCTACTATGTAACTATGTAACTTAATGCATTTCCTGCATTAAGGTAAAAAATGTTTAGGTAACAGTATCGACTCCTCACCTCTGTTACACTTACCTGAGTTATCACTCGTTCCAGCACTGTGCCCATCTGTAGTGGCCTTCTCTTTCTTCCTGGTCTCACACTCTTTGCTGAGACAGCAGGAGCTAGTGATACAGGGATGGAGACGCTGGGCATACCTGCTGGTGTCTCACAATATATCCCCAATTATAAAACGCAAAAGTCACAGTGGTTGTGGTTACGTGATAGGTACTACAATGATGGTAGCTCAAAAGCCAATGCATTTCGCTTATCGTTCCTTCATCAGGGCTTGGGGAGCCAAAAATTACTTATCTCAATAACACAACCACACAAGCGCAAATTCTGCCCCAATGGGCACTGAGGTACAGTGGGAGAGGTTGACCGGAGAGATCCTAGATTATAGCTGATGAATGTATGTAGCCAGACCATCAGTGCACAAATCCAATATATATATAAATCAGAGTACCTGAGGCATCGCATGTATCAAAAGCGACACTAGCCTATAGGGCCATCATTGCTTTATATGTATTAAGGGGCAACCATCTGTATTTTAGCTGGATAAATCTTCAATCTCTGGTTCACTTGAACTAATAGCCTTACAATGCACTTAGCAATCTTTTATTCTATACATTTAAATGCCAAGTTACTGGACACAAGGGCCAAAGACTGTATCCTGGTGACTATCTCTCCGAACAACTGGCTTTAATATAATAGTCACACTGTCACTCTACCCAGGGCTGGAACCAGGGGTGGGCAGACACAAGGGGATTGAGGGGGAGGGGGTTTGTGTTGGAAGGGGGAAATTTAGGGGGTATTGTTCTAGGAGTGCAAATTTTGGGGAGGGGGTGGTAAGAGTGGTGGTTTAGGGGGATTTGTGTTGGGAGGGGGATGGGGGAGAAGATCTGTGCTAGGTGGGGGAGTTTGGGGGCCTTTGTGCTGGGAGGGTTTTGAAGGGGGGGGGGGGAGAAGATGTGTACTAGAAGGGGAACTTTTAGAGGTAGAGGATTTGTGCTAGGAGAGGTTTTATTTTATTTTATTTTGGGGGGGGGGATTTGTGCTGAGATGGGGGATTTGAGCAGGAGGAGTAATTTGTGCTTAGGGGTTAAGCATGCAGATTTGTGCCCAGCATTTTTGTGGGGGAGATTTTTGCTGACACATAATGCTCATATATCTTGGGGGGGGGGGTAGTTTGGCATGTTTGCCCTGGGCTCCAGAAGATCTTGTCCCGGCACTGACTAAGGACAAGGGGAGAATGCCCATGGAAAGGACTCCCTTGACATACTAATTCCCACCTCTTCTGCGATCCACTGACGTGCCATCCATCGCAGCTGACACAAAAATACTCAGGACCAGCTGATGCCAGGGTCTAGAAAAAGACATTACCCCCTCTGTTGAGTGATAGTGCTTGGCCCAAGTTATTGGTTGCTAGACCTAAGCAGTGTCACATGGAAGGAGGTCACATCCCCTAAAGTACCAGTAATTTGTGTTGCTAGAGGCAGGAGTGGCAGTTAAATGTTGGAGAGCGATCGATGGGTCAGGGATTGGGGGGTGGTCTATTTTACATTCACTGTCATTTTGCCCTGAATAGGCAAAGTGACAGGAAGGTTACTAATCAAATTCCCTAATATACAGAAGCCCACTCTAGGAAGCATTTATAAATATGTACATGAAATTCAATAGTTAAACAAATCAAGCTAGTAAAAATGTTATACTCACATCAAAAATTATTTATTATTATAGTTACAACTTATTGTGACCAGTAACCAAAAATATAGGAGTTTCCCTTTAAATCTCTCATTGTAAGCTGCCTGCAGTTTTACAATAATAATTTCTATGTCAACTAGAACCAAGCAGAAATTATGCGTTGCACATCATTTTAATGCACAAGTAATGGCTTTTGAGGTAAGGTCTGCTTATTAAATAGTTAATTTATGCACAAGTGCAAGTTTCAGATGAATTATTACTTTGACTGTGGAATCAATGTCAGGGCCCAGGGGGAGGGACGAATACATAAGGGAAAGAGCAAATGTACGAGATGAAAGCACTTATTTTGGACAAAGGCTGGATCCATCTATTCATCCACGACCAAAGGCACATCATTAGGACCCCACTGAGGTCAGTCCCAGAGGGAATAACTCAGAGTATAACAAACTTCATTTAGTAAATCAACGCTTGTAAAAAGAAGCCTAAGTGTATAAAGCTTAAAAGGAAGCTTAGGTCAAAACGGAATACCTATTCGTCAATTTAAACTTTTATTAAAAGCCCTGCTTAAAGCCCAACTCTAGACAAAGCTCTTTTTTTATTACCTGTCTCCTTCGATGTATGCCCCTTACTAGCACCTTTTCCACTAGTGGACACCAGTGACCTAGTGGCCTGCTGTCAACTGGTTCTGTCACCATCCCACTTTGTAATGTCACCATACTTACATAGATAGTTAAATAGTTACATAGTAGTTGAGGTTGAATAAAGACACCAGTACATCCAGTTCAACCTGTGCAGGTGTGTGTGTGTGTGTATGACAGTGGCGTGATCATTTCCCATAACCCTGAATGTTATGATCTGTGAGATGCACGTCCAAGAGTCTTTTAAAAGTAGCCATACTCCCCGCCGCTACCACCAATTGACATGTGCTGGAGTCTTCAGGATCTGTGAGGACCTGCCAATGAACAGTCAATGGGAAGTGTCCACATCACCAGGCAGTGGCAATGATACCCAAAGAGAGACCCTTCCACTCCGTAGCAATCATTAAGACTTAAGATCTGATGAGTCACATTCATGGATTTGGTTACCTATTTAAAGTGGTAGTAATGTCCACTTTTGTACCTACAGGTAAGCCTATAATAAGGCTTGAACTGTTTAGGAGATATTCACACAGTCACCGATGCATGAGTGTGAGAGTCACGGCCCCAGCATGGGCATGCGTCCCTTCAGAGTGCATGCGCAGGAGTGACCTCATCGCGGCTCAGTCAGTCATACTCTGCCAGAGCCTGCGAACCCGGAAGGAAAAAATGGAAGCCCTGTCAGTGACAGTGTGCCAATAATAAGGCTTACCTGTAGGTACGGTGAATATCTCCTAAACTTGCATTGTTTAGGAGATATTCACATGGGATGCAGCCGATTAAGTCACCTGTGCATGCTTGTGAGAGTCACTGCCCCAGCATGGGTATACCGTCCCTTCAGAGTGCATGGGCAAGGGTGACATCATCGCAGCTCGGTCAGTCATACATCCAGAGTCTGCGAACCTGCAAGGAAGAAGATGGAAGCCCTGTCAGCGACAGCGCGCCTGGAGGATTTCCCTCCAACGTATGTATTTTATAATGTGCTAAGATGCAATGCGTACTAGCACATTATGCCATTGCCTTCCAGGGTTTTTTTTTTTTTTTTAAATGCTCAAGTTTACTACCACTTTAAGGCATTTAGATTTTTAAAATAACTGCTCCAGCAAGTATTTATAGAAGAGGTGGGGGGTCCTGGGGGGAACATAAATAGATCATAGCTGCCCTAGGATTATACACCCTGTTTTTATTTAGTTTACCCGTCTAGAGCTCACTTTAGAAAATAAGGTATTTGCGAAATGTATAAAATACTGTTAAAACATTTTTCTTTTTTTTGTCAGAGCCCATAGTTCTATTCACTTCTGACCTTTTATTGACTGTCATTGTTAAATGTTATCACCAGTTTAATTTTTTTATATGTAGTGCATCTAGCATTGACCAATAAAGATTGATTTTCAAATAACCTACAGATCACAATAACTATGTCCCAAACACACCTTCATAGCAATAGGGCCTCAGGTACATTCAGTCTCAAATGAGTTTCTTCTTCAGGTTGTTTAATAACCCCAGTCAATTTTGTTGGAAATACACTGTAAACCGGTTGATCAACATTGGCAAATATGGGAAAAAGGGTGAAAAACAAATAAGGCCAAATAGCAAATGGTCCTAATCACCAGACTGGTCTCTATATTCCTCTTCAAAGGCTATCTCTCTGTATTTATCTAAGTTGGATTTTACAGACTCTGTGGACCAGTTATCTCTTTAAATGATGCGCCTTAGAGATCAAGGTTCTAATGGTATCTTGATTATAGACTTTTAAGGCAGGAGACCGTAGAATGATCTTGTAGTATGTAAGGCGGCGACCCAGCTTCTTTCCACGTGGCTGACATGCACAGCTAGGCCTCATATATGCATACAGTGTCTTAGGGCATCACGCTTGTGTTACACCTAAACCCACACACTGTTCACCTGCACAAATGCTGGCCCTAGACCTTTCCTCCACACCCTTTTGGTCACTGCACACGTTAACCCCTTCACACCTGAAGTCCTCTAATATATGCAGGGCTGGACTGGGTATGAAAACCAGCCCTGGAAAAAATTACATACCAGCCCCGTAGCATTGCGTCGTCATACCAGCACAACGTCATCAAGTATTCATATATGAAACATAATTTAACCACTTCTGGACTGGCCCTTTTTCCAACACGTTGTTTACAATTTCAAATCTTTTTTTTTTTTTTTTGGCTTCAAAATTACTTAGAACCCCCAAACATTATAGATTTTCTTTTAGCAGAGACCCTAGAGAATAAAATGGCGATTGTTGCAATATTTATCACACTGAATTTGTGCAGCGGTCTCACAAACGCAATTTTTTTAAATTAAAAAAATAAGAAAACAGTTAAGTTAGCCTAATTATTTTCCATAATGTGAAAGATAATGTTACGCCAAGTAAAAAGATTCCCAACATTTCATGCTTCAAAATTGTACAAGCTCGTGGAATGGCGACAAACATTGGTACCTAAAAATCCCCATCGGCAACACTTTAAAAATTTCTAAAGGTTACCAGTTTACAGTTACAGTTCCCCCTGATACAATGCTGTCCCCCCCACCCTAATACAATGTTGACTCCCACTCCCCCTGCCCCTAATACGATGCCTGTTCCCCCCACCCCGGCCCCCTTTCCCTAATACAAAGCTGTTTGGGGGGGGGGGGTCAGCATTGTATTAGGGGGAGGGGGGAGGGGGAACAGCATTGTATTAGAAGGGTCAGCATTGTATTAGGGGAGCGGGATCGGCATTGTATCAGGGGCCCTAATACAATTCTGATCCCCCCTCCCCCTAATACAATGCAGTTCCCCCCCCAGCCCCCTCCTCCTGATACAATGCTGACCCCCCTCCCCTAATAAAATGCTGACCCCCCCGGCCCTCTCCCCCTAATACAAGGCTAATCCCCCCATCCCCCTACTACAATGCTGATCCCCCCTCCCCCTAATACAATTCTGTTCCCCCTAGCCCCCTCCCCCTAATACAATGCTGATCCCCCTAATACAATGCTGTTTCCCCCCCAGCCCCCTCCTCCTAATACAATGCTGACCCCCCTCCCCATAATACAATGCTGTTCCCCCTAGCCCCCTCCCCCTAATACAATGCTGATCCCCCCTTTCCCTAAATTTTGGGGGGGGGGGGTCAGCATTGTATTAGGGGGAGGGGGCCAGGGGGAACAGCATTGTATTAGGGGCCCTAATGCAAGGCTAATCCCCCCCATCCCCCTAATACAATGCTGCCCCCCCAATAAAATGCTGAACCCCCACCCCTCCCCCTAATACAATGATGATCCCCCACCCCCTAAATTTAGGGGGGGGGGTCAGCATTGAATTAGGGGGAGGGGGCCAGGGGGAACAGCATTGTATTAAGGGGGAGGGGGGCAGATAAGCATTGTATAAGGGGCCCTAATACAGGACTGACAGCCAGCAGCCTGTGTATAGGGCCCAGGGCTGCCATTGGAGTTGATTTAGGAATGTGGCACCTAGGGGAGAGACAAAAAGTTGCTGCTGATCCCGGGACTTTGCTGTGGCCTGGGATACATGCTAGTAAACCCAGGGCACACTTGCTACAAAGTACTTTACAAATTTCTGTTGCATTGGAAGCCCCAAGGCAATGTTTTCTTTGAGCCCCGGTTCAAACTTATGCGATGCAGGAAGGTTGCGAATTTGCAGCCTGTTCCCGCATTGCAAACGCACCCCCGGCAGTTCACACTGCCATATGCGATACGCTGGGGGTGTCAATGTAATCTTAACGACACCCCCAGTTTGATCGCATATCGCAGTGCGATCTTGCAGTTCGCACAGGATCGGATCGCACAAGTGTGAACCGCTGTGCGATCCGATCCTGATGCGGCTGCAAAAAAGGGCCCTGTGCGTGTTTGCTGCGGGTGCGGTGCGAATTTAGCCATACAAAGTGTATGGCTAAACTCGCACCGCACAGCCGATCGCATGTAATGAAGGAGCAGTGCGCTCCGACATTACATGCAAACGCCGCAGCCACGAGAGCCGGTTCACACTGATGCGGCTGCGGCATTCGCATGTAATGTCGGAGCGCACTGCTCCTTCATTACATGCGATCGGCTGTGCGGTGCGAGTTTAGCCATACACTTTGTATGGCTAAATTCGCACCGCACCCAACACGCACAGGGACCCTTTTTGGAAGCAGCATCAGGATCGGATCGCACAGTGGTTCACACTTGTGCGATCCGATCCTGTGCGAACTGCAAGATCGCACTGCAATATGCGATCAAACTGGGGGTGTCGTTAAGATTACATTGACACCCCCAGCGTATCGCATATGGCAGTGTGAACTGCCGGGGGTGCGTTTGCGGGAACAGGCTGCAAATTCGCAGCCTTCCCGCATCGCATAAGTGTGAACTGGGGCTCAGTGTGAACCGCCTCTGAAAGACCATATGCCGTATGTGCTATTGCTACAGTGGGAGAAAAGTCAGAGTGTTCCCGGCTAGCCAGTCTTCCCTGGTTTCAGCTATAATGTGATCTAGTATTGCAGTCATCACCAGCTGCTGCAGGTGCTGAAAGCTGGCTTGAGACGGGGACCATTTTGCTGGCCACTGGGGGACCTCTTGAGACATGGATCAGTGGACACCAGTGGTGGGAGACCTTTGGCCACCATTTTGTTCATCTCATTGTATTAGGGGCCCTAATACAATGCTGACTCCCCCCCCCCCCAGCCAGTTTACTCTTACCTGGCTGAACAGGGCAACATAGGGCAGGCTCTGCTTCACTCACTTGTGTGTCTCAGACGACCTCCCGCTGCCGGCTGCTGTCCATGTGGGAGGAAAGGGAGAGATGGATGGCGCGGCCCGTCATGCAGGAGAGGAGATCCGCCGCCGCGCAGCTGTCCGCCGGATATGACGTCATGCCGCTCACAGCGGCTAGTGTAGGCATTTGAAAAGAATCCGGCGGCGGCGCTCGAGTGCAGCGGGCCGGCAGCGGCCGTCCGTCCCTATCTCAAATCAGCCCCATCTCAAAGCGGCCCCAGGGCCGACGGCCCATCGGGGAAATTCCCGCTATCCCGGTTGGCCAGTCCGGCCCTGAATATATGGTCCAGACAGAAGCTCCGGAAGTCCCACCGACCACCCCGAGCCCATGAGACACGGGGGCCCGGGCTCACTGACGCATGTTACTGTACATAAAGGTGTTTTCTCTCATTGTCAGGTGCAGGACCTCTTTACCATCATCACCACCCACTCCAGAGCTGACTAGATTTTCACCAGTAAAATCGCATAATTCTTTACCCTAGGCCTAACAATTGGCATTGGCTTAACACATCACTTTCAGCAGAACATCACACACAGGCTTCTGGTGGCAAAAGTAACTTCTTTACTTGGCAGGAATGTATTATATAGTTAATCTCAATGGCAATTAGCTCAAACCATCACATCACTGAACTGTATTGACCAAGAGGAGAGTGTGGTACCCACTGACATGCTTAGTCTTTTCGAATTCTCAGCAAAGGCCCAGTGCTAGAGCATCCTTATCAATCCCTCCCCAAAAGGGCAGAGCACACCAAAACTCTCTTATTTCCTCTCCTTTGTGGCTCCAGGTTCCTCCCACCTAAATAAAAGGCACCCCAACATCATCACTCCGCCTCCAAGGATGAGCTAAAATTAAAAAGGCCTAACACTTGCTTACAGCCTGTTTCACATGGGCTTCACAGATTTTAATGTGAGTGTTGATTGTCACTTTAAACACGCTTCCAACAGGCTTTGGTAGGTTTTCTAACCTTAAGTAGTCCTGAAGCCTGCTAGCAGCTTGTTTAAAGTGGCAGTCAGCACTCCCAGTAGGATCTGTGTTCAAAAACTACAAAGTGGAGCTGAATGCTAAGAGCTCTACAAATGCTTTGTAAAAGCTTGCTGTTCACACTGCACTTATATTAGCTGATGCCCGAGTGAAACAAGCCTACATGTATCTTCTTCTTCAGATAGTCATTTACCATATCCATCCACTGGGTGTCGGCCGCAGGTGATCACTCAAGGTTAGTTACTCTGTTTTTCGGGAAACAGCATCTTTGGGCACCTTGCAGGAGAGGGGACACCTTCTGCTTTCATTCTCCCAGGGCCTAAGCCCAGGTAAGCTCAAATAAATTATACATACTGTATATTCTTCTACAGCCTGAGCCCAGGAGAAACAGACCATGTGGCAGGAAGTGTGCCAAATATTTACCACCTCCTTAGCACATGGGCTAAATCCCAGTAATTGGCTGGGTTGCGAAATATTCATCACACAAACTGTTACTTCTCAAGCACAGCATGCTTAAAGGCGTCTGACAGAAAAAAATAATACTCTTTGCTTAGGAAAATCACCAAAGATACACAGCTTTGCTGACTGCAGCCCACTACTACCTATAGGGCACACAAATACAGTATATAGAAAGGGAAGAGTGAAAAATAGTAAATTTCTACACACAGTATACAGGTGCATCTCAAAAATGTTGAATATCATCAAAAAGTGAACTTATTTAAGTAATTCAATTCAAAAAGTGAAACTCATATATTATATAGATTCATTACAAACAGAGTGATATATTTCAAGCATTTCTTTCTTTTAATTTTGATGATTATGGCTTAAAGTTAGTGAAAACCCAAAATTCAGTATCTCAAAAAATTAGAATATTGTGAAATTGTTTAATATTGTAGAGTCAAGGTGTCACACTCTAATCAGCTAATTAACTCAAAACACCTGTAAAGGTTTCCTGAGCCTTTAAGGCCTCTTTCACACGGGCATTCCGTATGTCCGTATATCACCCCATCCGTTTGCGGATGGGGTGATATACATTTGTACATTTAAAGTTTTGAAAAATAAAGACAATTTTTGACACAAATCTGGTACTGAACATGTTAATTTTTGTTTAATGCTTAAAGCGGAGTTCCACCCTGGATTTTTTTTTTTTTTTTTTAATACCCCCGGGACAGTCAGGGCTAGTACATTCCACAATGGCTAGCCTCTGATCTGTCCCGGGTTGCACTTACCTGTTAGGACAAATACTTACCTTGCAAACGTCTTGTCCAGCGCTGCCATCTCAGATGTGGGCAGCTTGAAGCCAGCGAGATCCCCTTCGGCGTCTTCTTCCGCCTTCTTTGGTCCCACGATGCTCTGCGCCGGCCCCGACGTCACTTCCGGGTCGCGCGCGTCATCCCTCTACAGCTTCTGGGCATGCCCAGAAGCTGTTTAGAAGGGGATGACGCACGCGACCCGGAACTGACGTCGGGGCCGGTGCAGGCGCAATGATTCCTGGGAGCTATGACGTTCAGCTCCCAGGAATCATTGCAGAGCCAGGAAGTGACGACGGGCCGCGGCCGAGGAAGGAGGAAGAAGGAAGTAAGGTAAGTATTTTTTCTTCGCTACGAGGTAAGTAAAAAAAAAAAAAAATATGCGATTATCCATTTCTTTTTCAGGTGACCCGGAGCGAGAAGATGGAGGTAAGTATAAAAATAGGGTGGAACTCCACTTTAATGGCTGGCTTGCTGGCACCCTGTGGTGGGTGGCTTGCTGGCATTCTGTGGTGGCTGGCTGGCTGGCACCCTGTAGTGGGTGGCTGGCTTGCTGGCACCCTGTGGTGGATGGCTGGCTGGCTGGCACCCTGTGGTGGGTAGGTGGCTGGCTGGCTGGCACACTGTGGTGGATGGCTGGCACCCTGTGGTGGGTGGCTGGCTGTCTGGCATCCTGTGGTGGGTGGCTGGCTGGCTGGCACCCTGTGGTAGGTGGGTGGCTGGCACAAGGGCTGTGGGTGGCTTGCTGATAGAGGGCCTGTGGGTGGCTGGCTTGCTGGTACAGTGGCACAGGGGCTGTGGGTAGCTGGCTGGTACAGGGCCTGTGGGCGGCTGGCTGGTACAGTGCCTGTGGTTGGCTGGTACAGTGCCTGTGGGTGGCTGGCTGTCTGGCACCCTGTCTGTGGGTGGCTGTCTGTCTGGCACCCTGTGGTGGGTGGCTGGCTGGCTGGCACCCTGTGGTGGGTGGGTGGCTGGCACAAGGGCTGTGGGTGGCTGGCTGATAGAGTGCCTGTGGGTGGCTGGCTTGCTGGTACAGTGCCTGTGGCTGGCAGGTACAGGGCCTGTGAGTGGCTGGCTGGCTGGTACAGGGCCTGTGGGTGGCTGGCTGGCTGGTACAGTGCCTGTGTCTGGCAGGTACAGGGCCTGTGAGTGGCTGGCTGGTACAGAGCCTGTGGGTGGCTCGCTGGTGCAGTGCCTGTGGCTGGCTGGTACTTGCCGATAATCAATATATCCTTACTTGACACCTGGGCTCACAGAAAGTGATTTAAAAGATAAGGTTTACCTTTATATAAAAAAAAAAAAAAATGCACACATTTTTGCAAAAAAAAAAAAAAAAATTAAATTAATTATTTTTTTCAGCAGGAGCCTGGACAGCATTGCATCCATAACAAGTAGATCATAGGTGCAATGTGGGCTCCTGCAGACGTGTCCTCTGACTTTCAGTCCACACCTCTATACAGGCTTCCTGTCTGAAAGCTGGAGGACATGTCAATGGACTACAAAAATGCTCAATGAAAAGTCTGTCTGCAGCGGTGGAAGATGGTACTTGTAGTTTACTTATTTACAGGAAACTGTAAATAAATAATGCAGCTGTGTGGGTGGAGCCCCGTTGTTTTTAAAAAATGACAGCAGGTGCATGGAGAGAAACCCCTGTCCACTGACACGGGGTAAGGGGGATTGGGGGGAGGGGCAGCAGGAGCTGGAATATGTAACACATTTCAAAGGTGATCCTTTACATGATGCTGGGTATCATTTACCTGAAAGAGGAGCATTAATGGATTTTAAAAGGGTAAATCCAAGGGGGCCAATGCTAGAGAATGGATGAGTATTGCAGCTGGAGCTGTTTTTCTAATTTTAGGTGATGCTTACATTTTTCTCTCTTTGTGTTGGGCTTAAACGAAAGTATAAAATGTATTACAAGTCTTCACATTCCCCTGATCTCTCTCTACAACTGGAATATTTATTTATTCATGCTTCTCTATTGATTGGGGTATTTACTCCAGGAATCCTGAAGAGACACTGGTGGTAAAGGTTGCTGTGCCGAGGACAGAAGTGATGTAATCCTCGTGTCCCTTCATCATACACAAGGCCTTTTAGTAAAATGGACGGAAGGTTGCTGGCTGAGCATGATTTGTTTCATGAGTAATTTATCCACATACCTTCAAGGAGTCTCTTATTGATCGCAACTGCATTAGATTCACAAATAATTGCATCAGGAATATAAAGCACATTAACCCGGCTTGGTGATGTTACCACAACACTCCCAGCATAGGCTTCGGCCTGCATGTCGTGTTTTTTTTTTCTCTTTTCTTATGCTTCATTAAAGGAAAACTCTACTTTTTACATCTATTTTCATTAAAGCAGAACTCCAGCTAAAAATTTCAAGGTTAAGGCCCCTTTCACACATACAGTCCGTTTGTCCGTTTTTCATCCATCCGTTGACGGATGAAAAATGGACATCAATGCATCTCTATGTAAAAACGGATGACAACAGATAATCATCCGTTAACATCTGTTTTCATCCGCTTCCGTCAATGTCCGTTTTTTGGAACGGATGAATGCCCTATTTTTCACCTGTCAAAAAAAACCGGATCGGACGAAAAACAGATGTAAACGGACAAATGGTCAGTTTTTCATCCGTTTTTGCATTGGTAGTGGATGTAAAAAAAACGGATGAAAAATGGATGGAAAAATGAATGGAAAATGGATGAAAAATGGATGAAAAACAGATGAAACGGATGAAAAACAGACGAAAAACGGATGAAAATCCGTTCATCAATAAATGAAAAACGGATGGAAAACTGATACATTTTGATGTGACTGAACTGATGAACTGAACGGACCGTATGTATGAGAAAGGGGCCTAAGTGAATAGCCTGTTAAAAATATAAAACCACAAAAGCAGCATTTGTTACAATATTTACTATTATATACTTTTAGAGCCCATTCACACTAGCACGACTTGTGAGGCGACTTGTGTAGCCCCAGGTCGCTTGACATAACAAAAGCAATGTTAATCAATCAGTGCCGTCTTAATTGGCAATACTGAAGTCGCTCCGACTTCAGAAAAGGGTCCTGCCTCCCACAACCAAAGATCTCCATGCGGCCTTATCTAGGCTGCGTGACCTAGAATCTACAGGCCTGCAACACACTCCCTCTGCCACCGCCCTACGCTTTAACAGGAAATGGCATCTCTTCCCCACAGTGGCAGGGGATTCTCATAGTAGACCTGGTCTGGACAATTGACCTTTTAATGGATGTACAAGATCTGGCAGACCCCTCTTTCTTCACACCTTGGTGCCGCTTCATTCCTAACTGCCCTCGGCAAAGGCCCGATCTATCTTTATCATTATGGGGCACCATGACAAGCCATACGGTCTGTTGGGGATATGATATTTACTGTTATTATCTAGTTGTGTAGTACTAGCTACATCCTACTGTTTTATATGTGCAGAGAGTACTTGAGACGGTGCCCAACGTTGACACTAAACGTTGCCTATGTTCATGCTCCCCCCAGGAGCAAATATAGGGGGCTTTGGCCCCTTTATACCGCATGTATCTGGTTTACACGCATATGTCTGGCTACCCATCCTCCCCCCCCCCCCTTCCTACCTTCCTCCCTTGACCCTACCGTTTCCCTTCTTAACCCCAGAAAATAGAAAATGGTATCATTAATATCATTAATATTAATATCAATAATATCATATGTTGTTGATACCTTTGGTTACAGAGATTATTGTTCTGTTATCTCTGGAGTTCTTTACGCACATTCGCTTATTTTTGTTCCGTGACCGATTGCCATCTACTGTGTATCCACACTATTTGTTCATTGTATGGTTGTAATGTAATTCTGATGTAATGCGTTGAACTTCAATAAAATGCTATATAAAAAAAAAAAAAAAAAAAGGGTCCTGTACTACTTTGAGGCGACCTGTGATCCGACTGTCCCATATACTTCAATGGGAGTCGCCTCCTTATCTTAATTGAAGCAACTTGTTATCAGACTTTCCAGGAAGAAGAAAGAGATTAGCCAGGCATTCCCCACAGACAAAGTCGCCTGTCTCTTCAAAGTAGTGCACAAGTCTCTTCCAAGTCTCTTCCAAGTCTCTTCCAAGTCTCTAAACAAGTCTCTTCAATGTCTCTTCGATGTCCTCAGTCTGATGACTAGTGTTGCACAACCCCCCCCGATGAAGCCGCTTGAGTATGTTTGGTTCAGTACTCTGAACCCCAAAAACATTCTCAGCCCTTAGAAAATAATGTTATTATGAACATAGCAGTAAATGGACACAAGCTGTAGTAAACCAGAAAGTAAAACTGCAAAACTGTAGCTTTGTAGTAGGTTGCAAAAGGGGCTGATCTAAGTCAGACATTTGACAACACTCTTCATTTAGCAGTGAAATCACACAATATTGTCACACTTTTGGTTGTGCAATTCACCCCTGGCAGTGCTATATGGTTTTTTACAACCCCAATTATAATATCATTACAGATAGTAACCCCATAATGTTACAAGAATACAATATTTTTTTGCTTTAATAAAACCCTGCATTTTCCCGGAGCATCCTCCCCACTCTGCTTGCTGCTCCTCAGGCTATGGGAATCCGTTGTCGCTCTGGACTTTATTTGAAGTCCCATCTTGGGAACGGCTGTCGCAAGGAATTGCTGTGCACTGTCTACTGCCTTGGTAACACATAAACACTATCTGGGAACTGTCAGTGTAACATCAGTGAGCTCTGTTACACTGATACAAGAGATAAAAGTCTTGTTGCAGTCTAATTTATTGATATAACAAAAAAAAGTAAAACTAAGGCATTTTCAGATAAATCATAATTTAAAAAAAGGATTATTTGTTCATTCCCTGCGCCAACTCGTCCCCTTTAAAGTAAACCTGTCATGGCTTTCTCAGAATAGTAATTCACATTATAAATCGTATTCTTCCAGAAAGTGATAATGTTCTGGAAATATTCCAGTCATTGATTTCATCCCTTTACCACGGCCATACACTTTTATATGGGGCAGCATGGCGGTGGTCTTTTGTAAACCTCAGACATGAAATATGAACAAAGCCCATAGTGTGTACCTGTCTCATTTAAAAGCACAAAGTGTCATTTCTGTCTGCTGCTTTGTTCCTCTGCTATTAGCATGAATCACTTTTGAAATTTTTGACATTTTTTTCCAACATCATAAGAAGCTAAGTAATCACATGGCCAGGAATGGCCAGGAAGCCCTGACATTTTGAACAGTGAAAAGGCCAGCTGGGTAGGGTTAAGAGCCAATTCATACATACAGTATCTCACAAAAGTGAGTACACCCCTCACATTTTTGTAAATATTGTATTATATCTTTTCATGTGACAACACTAAATAAATGAAACTTTGCTACAATCTAAAGTAGTGAGTGTACAGCTTGTATAACGGTGTAAATTTGTTGTCCCCTAAAAATGAATGAACACACAGCCATTAATGTCTAAACTGCTGGCAACAAAAGTGAGCACGCCTCTAAGTTAAAATATCCAAATTGGGCCCGATTAGCTATTTTCCCTCCCCGGTGTCATGTGACTCATTAGTGTTACAAGGTCTCAGGTGTGAATGAATGGGGAGCTGGCCAATCATGTCTCCAGACCTAAACCCTATTGAGCATCTGTGGGGCATCCTCAAATTAAAGGTAGAGGAGCACAAGGTATCTAACATACATCAGCTCCGTGATGTCATCATGGAGGAGTGGAAGAGGACTCCATTGGCAACCTGTGAAGCTCTGGTGAACTTCATGCCCAAGAGGGTTAAGACAGTGCTGTATAATAATAGTGGCCACACAAAATATTGACACTTGGGGCCCAATTTGGATATTTTCATATAGGGGTGTACTCACTTTTATTGCCAGCAGTTTAGACATTAATGGCTGTGTGTTGAGTTATTTTGAGGGGACAGCAAATTTACACTGTTATACAAGCTGTACACTCACTACTTTACATTGTAGCAAAGTGTCATTTCTTCAGTGTTGTCACATGAAAAGATATAATAAATATTTACAAAAATGTGTGAAGGGTGTACTCAATTTTGTGAGATACTGTAAGTATTTTGTTGCGGCATGCGTTAAGGTAGCCCATTTATTATGAATGATGAAAAAATAAACATAGCCCATTTATTATCAACACGCACCACCGCAGTGTGTTGAGGGACACATTACAACTGTAAATTAAAAACTAGGATTTTATTTGTTGGACTGATCAGGAAAATATTTTACAGCTTTGCATCACAGCTATTAAGCCTTTTTGGACAGATCTGATTTTTTTTAGGGATTGAGCAGGCCTATTGCATCCATCTGAAATGTGAAAAATTGTGTCTGTGTTTAAAATTTAAAAGAAAAAAAAATGCATGCATTTTCAGGACACCTTTTAAATCTTTCTTGGATAGGTTGCAAATTTGGAGGGAGGGAACAAACATATTGCAACTGACAATAGAAAAATAATGTATTTTTTAGGAGACTGAAGATGGGAAATTGTTATATATTTGCACCTGTATGGACATGCTTCAATTGCAGAGGGATTGAGTGGGCATATTACATCTGGAGAAAAATATGTGTCTTAATTTAGAGACTGAGTAGGTTTATAGTTTAGCAAAACAAATATTTAGCCTGTATGTACAGGTTGCAATTTATGAGTGAGTTGAGTGGCATATTACATTTAAATTAAAAACTAGGATTTTATTTGTTAGACTGATGAGGGAAATATTTTACAGTTTTGCACCACAGTTATTAGGCCTTTTTGGACAGGGCAGAATGTTTTAGGGATTAAGCAGGCCTATTGCATCTGGAAAACAGAAAATTGTGTTTCAATTTTAAAAGAAAAAAATGCACAGATTTGCAGCACATCTTTAAAGCCTTTATCAGATATGCCACAATTTCTGAAACAGAGAAAGCACATTGCATTTGGAAAGAAAAAAAAAATGTATTTTTAGGAGGCTGAAGACAGATTTGCCCAATAGATCTTTAGTCTGTATGGACAGGCTATAATTTGTGAAAAAAGTCCACAGAAAAAAAAAATAAAAATTGGGTGCCTGGTAGAAGAGACCTTGGTGGAAAAAGCCTTATTGGGACCCACAGCAGCGCTTTTGAATCTCCAGAGTTGGAGAATAACACCAGTCAGCAAAGGGAAAGAAGCGCTTTGGGTTCAGGCTTGTAGGAGATGAATAGTGATGCAGTACACAGTCTGTAACAAGTACATCTAGAAAGTGTAACTCTGCACAGCAAAAAGCCTCACATTTAGAAAGTACAGACAATGAAAATGTTTCCTTACTTTGTTAACGTGAGGCTTTTTGGATTTTTAAGTTAAATATGTTGTCTTAAAATGGGCTAAATGAAGAAATAGAAACGCACAATTTCATTTAAAATGCTTTCCATTGCCCCCCCCTCCCTTTTTTTCCCCATTCCTCCCCTCCTATGGTGTTGCCATGGATGTGCATGCATGAGTATACAGAGACATACATCCACACTGGGGGGTTGGGGCCTAATGCATGCACATCAGTGTTAATTTCGTCGACTAAAACCGACTAAAACGTTTTCGTCGACTAACACAATTCAGATGACTAAAATACGACTAAAACTAAAATGGCATTTTAGTCTTAAGACTAAAATACGACTAAAACTAAAATGGCATTTTAGTCAAAAGACTATAACTAAAACGAAATCGAAATTTGCTGCCAAAAATTAACACTGGTGCATGCTCAAAGCATAAATAATAACATATTAGATTTTTCACTCCAGGACCAGCAGTAGTATATAATGAGTTTGGAAATTGTAGAGAAATGCTTAAATAATGCATTACAAATTACAATTGAACTACACCCATTTGATTATAGATGACTAAAATGAGTTTTAGGTGACTAAAATGTAGGGCGTTTTAGTCGACTAAAATATACTGGAGTTTTAGTCGACTAAATACGACTACAACTAAAACACTTGCAGAAGACTAAAATGGGACTAAAACTAAAATGCCATTTTAGTCCTAAGACTAAGACTAAAACTAAATTGAAATTTGCTGCCAAAATTAACACTGATGCACATCTATGAATGTGTATATACTATGTGTTCACATTCTATATAATATGCATATTTTAGATTAGTACTTAGAAGTACTTAGAAGTATGGATTCACATAAGATCCATACAAAAATATTTTGCTTTGGTTCTCCCATAATAATTGTTCTTCTCATAAAATTGGTACAACTTATCCATATGTACTAAGCTTTCATTGTTATTGTGTTCCTTCAATGTAAATAAATTTTATCCAAAAGTTGATGGTATGTTTTTTATTTATTTCAATTTATTTTATTAATATTTCTCATAATTTGTTATAATTATTATGTATTATATTTTATATTTATATATTTTAATTTTTTTTTTTCATGGATTCTTCTTTTTAGGATGCAGCAGGTGGCTGCCATGGTAGGGAAATTTAAATATGTTCAAATATAATCCCCTTCTGGCCATCCCCCTCCTTCCCCCTGGTCTATTTAACTCCAGATTGGCCCGTCCCGTCACCTGACTTGACAAGGCGCTGACGTGCGAAACATGTTGCCATGGTGACGGGACCTCTCTGTCTTTGGCTTGCCCTCCACCGCCAGACTGCTTCCTGGATTTGAAGCCTGCCTCCTGGGCACAGAGACTAATGTCATCACCAGCTGCGGTCAGCTGTAATCCACGGTGCCTGATTTTCTGCCTTTCTCCTCCCCCAGCCCATATCTGAAATTCCATCCGGTTCTCTTGGGCACCAGAGCGGACTGTTGCCCGGACATCATCAGCACCTATCACCTCACCTTGGCTCCCACACTGCTGCCGGGCAAGTAGACAGGCACATCCCGATTGCTGGTCGTTTCTATCTAGTGGATGTGTTAGGCATAGCCTTGCAATTGTATGTGTTATTGGTTTTACTTGTCCCACTGTGGCTCAATAAAGTTTGTGGTGTTAACCATTTACTTGCTGTGTAGAGTAACACTTTGCAGATGTGTACTACATCACTATTCATCTCCTACAAGCCTAAACCCAAAGCACTTTTTTCCCTTTGTTGACTGGTATGATTTGTGAGAAACTGAGCGGGCATATTGCATCTTGAAATAAAAAAAATTGTGTTTCGACTCAGAGACTGAAGGTGGGAAAAGTTAATTTGAAAATAAAAAACATGAACCAATTTTCACCACACCTTTTTAAGCTTTTTTTTGGATAGGCCACATATCTAAAGGAGAGCAAGCACATTGCATCTGGAAATTAGAAATAAGTGTCTTGTATTGGAGACTCAAGATGGTTAGTGATATGAACTATTGATAGTGACTGAGCATGCATATTGCATCTGGAACAAAAACAGTAGGTTCTTTTTGTGTACAACTGAAAATATAAACTATTTTTAACAGAAAGTATAAACTTTAAGTGGAAATGTACTACACACTTTAAGCCTTCATTGGAATAGGCTGCAATTTATGAGGGAAAGAATTTGCAGATTATGCAAAACATGCAAAACATTAGCTTTCTTTTGCACAGACTGAATAATGATACATTTGACAGATTGATTACTAAACTTGTAATCCTTTTTGGCCAGGGTGCTTTTCTGAGGTAGAGAGCAAGTTGATTGCACCTAGAAATAAGAATTTACTTTCTTTTTTTCTCCAAAAATAAAACAGGGCAGTGTGTGTTAACAGGTTGGTCCCACATCTTTTAAGCCTGTTTGAACATGTCAGCCATACAACAAGCAGATTGCATGTTTGAAAACAATGAGGTTAGTTCTTTCTATACAGAAGAGAGAAAGAATATTAAGAACTGCAGCACAGCCTTTAATTCATTTTACGACAAGCTGACAGTGTTAAGGCAGAAAGCAGGTAGATTGAATCTTGCAAAAAAAAAAAAAAGTAGCCTATCTTTTTTTTATTTGAAATTTAAACCACAAAAACGTTAGGCCTTTTTGAATAGATCTCTATTTCTCAGAGAAAGAGCAGGGAGATTTCAGCAATAAGCACAAAATCAATAGGAATCTGTACAGATTTGCTGCAGTGAAACTCTTCCTTTTTAATAGGAGAATAATTCTGAGGTAGAGATTTGGATTAATTCAGCCAGAAATATTGCCTAAAACTACTTTGTTTCAGACACAGGTTTCAAAAATTGTAAATATTTGCAGAATGTGTCTTATCATTTTTATTAGAAGGCACATTTGGAGGCAGGGAGTCAGCTTCTTTCAGGCAGAAAAATGAATAACAGATTTTCCAGAAAGACGCTTCATTAAAATCGTATGGATTAGGGCAAGCATCACTAAATGGCGGACCGCGGGCCAAATGCTGACCGCGTCACTCTACTAGGGATGATCGAACAGTTCAGGTCGACCATCGGTTCGACCCGAACATTGGCTGTTCGAGGTTAGGCCGAATTTAGAACTTTTTGCCCAAAAAGTTCAGAATTCGGCAACCAGAACCGACCAAAATGCAATGGGACAGGAAATGGGCTTTAAAAGCCCATGATTGGACCAGAACCATTAGCAAAAGCCAATTGAGGGGGCAGGAGAATGCTAGGAATGTGATTGGAGTGACTAGGGGGTCCATAGGCCAATCATTAGTGAATACGCCCCCCAGTATATAAGATAGCCCCCGCCAAATTCCTAGCATTGTTATACAGGGACATGGAAGAGAGTGGAAGCAGTTCTGTGACTTCTGCTACAAAGTGTCATTTAGCATTTATTAGTGTGAGGAAAGGGATATCTAGTGTAGTTAGGGTGCTCTTTTACACTTTAGTTAGATGCAAAAATTTAGTTTCTGTAGGGAAAGTGTTAAGTGCCAGGGTGACCGTAGTGTAGTGTAGGGTGAACTGACACTGATTGCTATGGCAGGGTGACCAAACCCTTCCATATCAGGGTGACCGCTATAGAGAAAAGCTAGTTTCTATGAAGTCACATTCGCTGCAGGAATATGGCTTCTTACCGGTCAGCTTGCTTTTTGGCTGCAGGCATCTATAGGGATTTTTTGAGGACATGTTTGGAGTCAGGCATGACATCTGAACATGTGTATAGGGGGTATATATACACACCCATGTATGTATATATACACCTGCACATATATAGGTGTGAAAGGAGCAGAAAACACTACTTGCGCTAATGAAATAATTAACACCAATATAGTTACGCTCCTATCACACCTATATATGTGTATGTGTAAAATACATATAAGTGTGTGTGTATACATATATATACCCCTATACAGAAGTTCAGATGTTTTGCCTGCCTCCAAAGAACCCAAGAAAATGCCCAAAAAAACGCCCAGGTGTGTTGTTGCAGGCATTTTTTTGGGGGTTTTTGGAGGCAGGCAAAACATCTGAACTTGTGTATAGTGGTATATATACACACATACTTATATGTATTTTACACTTACACATATATAGGTGTTATAGGAGCGGAGCCATATTAGTGTAAATGATTTCATTAGCGCAAGCATATATTTCTGCTACTATCACACCTATATATGTCTAGGTGTATATATACATATAAGTATGTGTGTATATATACCCATATACAGAAGTTCAGATGTTTTGCCTGCCTCCAAAGAACCCAAAAAAATGCCCAAAAAAACACACCTGGGCGTTTTTTTTTTTTTTGGCGCTAGCGTTTTTTTGGGCATTTTTTTGGGTTCTTTGGAGGCAGGCAAAACATCTGAACTTGTGTATAGTGGTATATATACACACATACTTATATGTATTTTACACTTACACATATATAGGTGTTATAGGAGCGGAGCCATATTAGAGTAAATGATTTAATTAGCGCAAGCATATATTTCTGCTACTATCACACCTATATATGTCTAGGTGTATATATACATATACATGTAAGTATGTGTGTATATATACTGTATACACAAGTTCAGATGTTTTGCCTGCCTCAAAAGTTCCCAAAAAATGCCCAAAAAAACGCTTGCTACTAAACCGGCAAGGTGTGAAAAGAGAGAAGCCACTATCCTGTTCTATAAGTGACCTAATACAAACAATCTTTTTTTTTTATGGTTCTGGACATGCTACAGAGCTGAAACTTCACAGGTACACTTTTTAGACCCCCCAGATACTAAATCCAAAGAATTTTTTTTTTTTTTTATTTTTTTTTAATTTTTTCTTTTTAATTTTTTCAATAATTGGCTCTCTATCAAAAATGACAATTTTTAGAACTTTTTTTGTGTGATTAATAGTCCATGGGGTATGACCCAGAACCCTAGGCACTTTTTAGGGGCATTTATTGGGTTTTAGGGCTTCAAAATGGTGTTTTTTGATTACTGAAGTTCGGGTCCCATTGATTTCAATGGGGTTCTGAAATCTGGGCCGAACTTTCGGGAAGTTCGGATGTTCTGGCCGATCCGAAATTTTGAAAAGTTCGATCATCCCTACACTCTAACATTCGGACTTCCGTGGTCCCACCATTAAGGAGCCTTTTCTTCCCCCCGCTGTCACTTTGTAATCCTCACAGAGTCGACAGCGGGAGGCGGGACAGTTCTGGATGGAGGTCGGAGCTGCCCGAGGTTAAGAAGCAGGTGATTGACTGCTAGGATGAAGGGCAGTCCTAGCAGCCAATCACTATCTTGTAATGCCCGCCTCCATCCAGACACGCAGCATGTCTCCCTCCGATCTGTCTGCTTAAGGTAGGGCAAAGAGGGAGATGAAGTTAAACAGGGCTAAGGACTGGACTGTTGGGGGGAGCTGAGGACTGAACTGTGAGGGGGAGCTGAGGACTGGAATGTGGGGAATGGTGTAAATAGGGGCAGAGGACATTACTGTTAATGGAGGTTGATGTCAAGGAAGTTTGAGCACACTACTGTGAAAGGGGTGGAAGGGGATGATGTAAAGGGAGAGCTGAAGCACAGAATCTCACTCTTTTTAACTGGAGGTAATTTGGGAAGTAGGGAGTAGGCATTTATCAGGAAGAAATCCTATTTCAGCCATAAATAAGTAATGGTACTGTGCTGTGCTCTGTGCTGCATTGAATATAGAGTATTCCTAATATGACTATAACAATAAAAGTACAAAGTACTTTATTTTTTCAGACAGGTTAAAAATGGTAAAGTTTTTATGCACATAATGTCATCTATTCAAATAGTATTAATGTTTTGGAAGCTTGGACAAGTCATATTTCTTCCTCCCCTCCTCCGCTCCCACATTTGACACCTTTCGGGGGGGTAAGATCGCTGCAATCATTGTGCGACCGTCTACAAACTTTTCGGCCCCACCGAATCCCTCCCTGCTGCCTTCTGGGAGACACACAGGTCCCACAAAACAGCAGGACCATTCAGAAAATGCAGGGTGACTCCTGAATGCACAGTAGAAAACAGGCTGTGGAACCGCAAGGCTTCACTTTTTTGGTTTCCCATAGTGAAGATGCTGGCGCCTGCACCCAGAGCCAATGGACAGATCGGCTTTGGGTGCCAACATCGCGGGAACCCTGGACAGGTAAGTATCTTTATATTAAAAGTCAGCAGCTACAGTATTTGTAGCTGCTGGCTTTTCATTTTTATCTTTTTTTTTTTTTTATACAGGCTGGAACTCCTCTTTAACTGTATTGTTATTCTTTCAGATACATAATTTATAAATCATACAAATCAACTGCACAGAATCAAATTATTTTCCATAGGAGGCAATCAAAGAGAGAGAGAAGGCAGACTCCATCTTTATTAAAAAAAAAAAAAAAAATCGTATTTCTTATGTGCCTATAGGAGAAAAAAAGGTGTACAAATTAGTTGCCAAAAAGTAAAGTACGTTTTTTTTGCCTTCGAATTTCAGATTTAGGAAAGAGGAATGGGTGGTTTCTATTTACAAAAACACTGTTAGGCTACACAACTTTAACGACTTGAAGTCTGGGGCAATTAATCAATTTTTCAAAGTCATGTTAAAGTTTGCATTTTTACGTGAAATAGTTAAAAACTATGGTACCCAAAATTGTATCCAGATTTAAAAGCCTTTACAGGTTATTAATTTAGGTTTAACCATGATTTATAGCCTTAGAAGTATTGCTCTTGCTTTGATGGCTCCAGCAATATCTCACATGGGTGGCATAATTGCTGTTTTCGTATGCCCTAAGCTTGAGTTTGCATTTACATATGTTCATAGGGCCACAGGGGTGTTTTTTTTTTTTTTTTTAATTTTATTATAATACAATTTTAACTTTTTTCGTTGAACTTTGTTTGCTATCACAAGGAGGCTAACAAGCCTCATATGTGATGGCATGGGCAGGAGACAGGTTCTCTTTATCCATTAGATCCCAAATGTCTCCTCTGCCCTCCACTGTAGCAAATTAAGCACAGCTCATGCTTGATTAGCTGCTCCCCTGACCCGAGTAGCCTGGGAATGAATAAACTAAAACTGAGGGAACTGGGAAGCACAGCAGGGGGGGGGGGCGGTGGGGGGATCCCATTCCTAGTACCAAAAAGTGATTGGCAACTTGGCAACTGTAGAGATACCCAGATTACTTTTACTAAAAAAGGCCTGTGCATGTTTAAAAAAAATGGTACCAAGCTCATGGCTGTAGATTCTTGTTTAAACCACTTAAAGTGCAGGTCATTTCTAAAGGACCTTAAGCATGTCAATTGTCAAGTGAATAAAGATTGTATATCCTAAATAATTCCTGTACCAATACCAAGGTACTAAAGTAGCCTCAAAAGAGTGATACAAACAGCGTGAAATCCCAGAAATTTTCCAAACTAAGATACTTAGTGGCAATGCCCTGTAATAAGATGCAAACATTGATGGTCAATGCTCTTGTTACCCAGACAAAAAATATGTACACATTTCTATTTTTGGGAACCAGCTGTTAAAAAATGATATTGTATGATTGGTGCACAACACAGGATGTTACCTGCTGAAAAAATGTAAATTCTTTGCAATAGTGGAACATCTGTTAAAAATAGGGTTTGGAGAGTTAGAGGTAAAAAAAAAAACGCTGTAATCCATACAAAATATTTGCAGTGCATAGGATAATACCTGGGCAAAAATTGTAAATTCTTTGAAACTCCGAAACAGCTGTATGTGTCAAAGTAAAAATGCTGTTTCAGTGGACAACAGCAATGGGCCAAGAATGAAATGGTAATGGTGGTGGGCCTACAGCGGTGGCAGTGATAGACCGGCAGTGGTGGAAGAAAATGGTATAGGAGTAGTTCACCTTTTAGGAAAAAAAAAAAAAAATATATATATATATATATATATATATATTTTATTATGCATGTTATTATTATGCACATATTTATGCAGAAAAAAAAAAGTGCATTTATTATTTTTCTCTGCAGGAGCCTGGAAAGCATTGCACTCATAATTAGTGGATTAGGGGTGCAATGTTAGGCTTCTACAGACTAGGGATGATTGAACGGTTCTGGTCGACCATCAGTTCGACCCGAACATTGGCTGTTCGAGGTTCGGCCGAATTTAGAACTTTTTGCCCAAAAAGTTCGGAATTCGGCAACCAGAACCGACCAAAATGCAATGGGACAGGAAATGGGCTTTAAAAGCCCATGATTGCACCAGAACCATTAGCAAAAGCCAATTGAGGGGGCAGGAGAATGCTAGGAATGTGATTGGAGTGACTAGGGGGTCCATAGACCAATCATTAGTGAATACGCCCCCCAGTATATAAGATAGCCCTGGCAAATTCCTAGCATTGTTATACAGGGACATGGAAGAGAGTGGAAGCAGTTCGTGGACTTCTGCTACAAAGTGTCATTTAGCATTTATTAGTGTGAGGAAAGGGATATCTAGTGTAGTTAGGGTGCTCTTTTACACTTTAGTTAGCTTTAATTTATTCCGTTTCTGTAGGGAAAGTGTTAAGTGTAAGGGGACCGTAGTGTAGTTTAGGATTAGCTGACAGTGACTGCTATGGCAGGGTGACCAAACCCTTCCATATCAGGGTGACCGCTATAGAGAAAAGCTAGTTTCTCTTGTGTCACTTTCGCTGCAGTAATATGGCTTCCCCCCCCTGTCAGCATTCTTTTTGGCTGCAGGCGTCTATAGGGTTCTTTTGAGCACATGTTTGGAGTCAGGCATGACATCTGAACATGTGTATAGGGGGTATATATACACACCCATGTATGTATATATACACCTAGACATATGTAGGTGTGAAAGGAGCAGAAAAAACTACTTGCGCTAATGAAATAATTAACACCAATATAGTTACGCTCCTATCACACCTATATATGTCTAAGTGTAAAATACATATAAGTATGTGTGTATATATACCACTATACACAAGTTCAGATGTTTTGCCTGCCTCCAAAGAACCCAAAAAAATGCCCAAAAAATCGCTAGCGTAAAATAAAAGCCCAGGTGTGTTGTTTCAGGCATTTTTTTGGGGGTTTTTGGAGGCAGGCAAAACATCTGAACTTGTGTATAGTGGTATATACACACACACATACTTATATGTATTTTACACTTTGACATATATAGGTGTTATAGGAGCGTAACCATATTAGTGTAAATTATTTCATTAGCGCAAGCATATATTTCTGCTACTATCACACCTATATATGTCTAGGTGTATATATACATATAAGTATGTGTGTATATATACCCGTATACAGAAGTTCAGATGTTTTGCTTGCCTCCAAAGAACCCAAAAAAAAATGCCCAAAAAAACGCTAGCGTAAAAAAAAAAAACGCCCAGGTGTGTTGTTGCAGGCATTTTTTTGGGGTTTTTGGAGGCAGGCAAAACATCTGAACTTGTGTATATGGGTATATATACACACATACTTATATGTATATACACACCTAGACATATATAGGTGTGATAGTAGCAGAAATATATGCTTGCGCTAATGAAATCATTTACACTAATATGGTTACGCTCCTATAACACCTATCTATGTCTAAGTGTAAAATACATATAAGTATGTGTGTGTATATACCACTATACACAAGTTCAGATGTTTTGCCTACCTCCAAAAACCCTAAAAAAATGCCTGCAACAACACACCTGGGCGTTTTTTTTTTTACGCTGGCGTTTTTCTGGGCATTTTTTTGGGTTCTTTGGAGGCAGGCAAAACATCTGAACTTGTGTATAGTGGTATATATACACACATACTTATATGTATATACACACCTAGACATATATAGGTGTGATAGTAGCAGAAATATATGCTTGCACTAATGAAATCATTTACACTAATATGGTTACGCTCCTATAACACCTATCTATGTCTAAGTGTAAAATACATATAAGTATGTGTGTGTATATACCACTATACACAAGTTCAGATGTTTTGCCTGCCTCCAAAAACCCCCAAAAAATGCCTGCAACAACACACCTGGGCGTTTTTTTTTTTTTTGACGCTAGCGTTTTTTTTGGGCATTTTTTGGAGTTCTTTGGAGGCAGGCAAAACATCTGAACTTGTGTATAGTGGTATATATACCACTATACACAAGTTCAGATGTTTTTCCTGCCTCCAAAGAACCCAAAAAATGCCCAAAAAAACGCTTGCTACTAAACCGGCAAGGTGTGAAAAGCGAGAAGCCACTAACCTGTTCTATAAGTGACCTAATACAAACAATCTTTTTTTTTTATGGTTCTGGACATGCTACAGAGCTGAAACTTCACAGGTACACTTTTTAGACCCCCCAGATACTAAATCCAAAGAATTTTTATTTTTTTTATTTTTTTCAATAATTGGCTCTCTATCAAAAATGACAACTTTTAAGAACTTTTTTTTTTGTGTGATTTTGTGTCTGGGGGGGTCTAAAAGGTGTACCTGTGAAGTTTCAGCTCTGTAGCATGTCCAGAACCATAAAAAAAAAGATTGTTTGTATTAGGTCACTTATAGAACAGGTTAGTGGCTTCTCGCTTTTCACACCTTGCAGGTTTAGTAGCAGGCGTTTTCTTGGGCATTTTTTTGGGTTCTTTGGAGGTAGGCAAAACATCTGAACTTGTGTAGAGTGGAACTTTTGAAACGTTCGGTCATCCCTACTACAGACAAGCCCTACAGCTTTCAGCCTGTCTATGTCAGATGGTCAGCTATGTCTGGTAATAGACAAACTCTTTTGCATGTCACTAAGCCCACCCGCATCACTATATGTATGTTCAGAGAGGAGGCTGACTTAGGCAGCCCAGCAGATTGATTGCATACTGGGCGAGCTCTGGTCAGTGGTCCATCCTGTTTACCCAGAAATGAAGTAGTTCCTCCGTTGGAAGGGTGTCAACATTCGTCCTTGACCCCATGTAATCCACCAATATATGACGCTGCCGATAGCAGCTAACAGTGGACAGCTCTGGACATTGAGTAGAGAATTTTTTTTTTAATCCCTTGCTTAAGCAGGCCATTCAGCAGGGATTGGCTAAATTTAGATGCATGTATGGGTACTGTGGTTCTACAGAAGTCAATTCACCAATGGACTTTTGTACAACCACCCTGTCAGATTTCCTCGATGTGTTCTAATGGTGGGGACGTCTCCCAGCTGTCAGACTACAATAGCTCAGTGGTGATAATTTTCGAGGTGGGTAGAGGAATCAGGTCAGTTTTTTTTTTGTTCAACTTGCTGGTTGAAGCAAAAAACTAACAAATGTATGGGTTGCCTTAGACAGCCACTCCCACCGCTACTCCTCCCTTTCAACAACAACTGGATCTAAGCCACATAGTCCGTAAGACAATATACTGCCAGCCTCATGAAAGATGGTAAACAGGTTTCTTCGAAGCATGCCCTCAAAAAGCTTTTTCTTTCAATATCAATATCAATAAAATGAAGCTAAGGGGCAAAAAAAAGGAATATGACTAATAAAAATATTTAAACCTAAAACATTACAAGAAAATTACCCCCTTCCTTTTTTAAATGAAGAAAAAAATTTAAATACTAAATACAATTAAAGACAAAAAATGAAATAAACACCATAGGCCAGGTGCAAGACCAATGACAATTGTTTGCAATTCCTGTCAAATCTCCCAAAAAAGTTCAGATTTTGTCATCCTTAATATCTATCTATCTATCTATCTATCTATCTATCTATCTATCTATCTATCTATCTATCTATCTATCTATCTATCTATCTATCTATCTATCTATCTATCTATCTATCTATCTATCTATCTATCTATCTATCTATCTATCTATCTATCTATCTATCTATCTATCCCTAAACTATGATATAATATTTAAAATTTTAACTTCAAAGATTATTACAAATAAATGACCACACAAAATAAATTAGTATTATATCGAAAATTGTTTGGCTTAAACACACCAAATAATCTGCTAGAAAAACTTGTTACCTAAATGATCCCTGAACTGATTTTAAAGCACGAGTAACGAGAAGCATTTCAAGCAGAATCATTTAACAGCATCTTAAGAATTGCAGCCTCTTCCCAACAGCTTTCTGTTTTTTTAAGACTGTAGATTACTCCTGGCGCACAGTTAGTAGCTTGCCAGATTGGCGTATCACCGCTGACCTTGGAAACTGATGCATTTGCAGAATGTGGGGGATTTGTTTGGAGCTCTGAATGTTACAGTATGCAATGTGAATAACCTTCTCAAAGCCCAAGTTCACCGTTTTCTATCCACCGCGTACCATCCAGCTGCCTAAGCGTTGTGCGTTTGCATACTCAGCTGTATTTAATAGCCTTTTTCCATCTTTTTCAGGATTCATCTTCATCCTACATCCTCCTGGCTTTGTCTGTCTTTAAAATATTTAATTGGTGTTCCAGACAGAAGGATCGCTAGATCGTCTTAAGGCTAGAGCTACAGGGACAATTTGAGATCGTACAATCATGAAGCTGTAGCAGTACCCCTGTAGAAGTTACATATAATTACATAGTTAGTCAGGTTGAAAAAAGTCCATCTAGCTCAAAAAATAAAAAACAAAAAAGAAATCACAACCATACAATCCCATATACACAATCCTATACCCACAGTTTCACCAGAGGAAGGCGAAAAATCCCAGCAAAGCATAAACAAATTTGCTACAGCAGGGGAAAAATTCCTTTCTGATCTCCTGAGAGGCAATCAGATATTCCCTGGATCAACTTTACCTATAAATATCAGTACCCAGTTATATTATGTACACCTAGGAAAGAATCCAGGCCTTTTTTAAAGCAATCTAGTGAACTGGCCAGAACCACCTCCGGAGGGAGTCTATTCCACATTTTCACAGCTCTTACTGTGAAAAAACCTTTCCGTATTTGGAGATGAAACCTCTTTTCCTCTAGGCGTAAGAGTGCCCCCTTGTCCTCTGTGATGACCTTAAAGTGAATAACTCAACACCAAGTTCACTATATGGACCCCTTATGTATTTGTACATGTTGATCATATCCCCCCTTAATCTCCCTTTCTCAAGAGAGAATAAATTCAGTTCCTCTAATCTTTCCTCATAGCTGAGCTTCTCCATGCCTCTTATCAGTTTGGTTGCCCTTCTCTGCACTTTCTCCAGTTCCCTGATATCTTTTTTGAGAACTGGTGCCCAAAACGAAACTGCATATTCCAGATGAGGTCTTACTAATAATTTGTACTGGGGCAAAATTATATCTCTCTCTCTCTGGAGTCCATGCATCTGTTAATACAAAAAAGGACTTTGCTTGCTTTGGAAACCGCAGCTTGGCATTGCAGGCTATTAGTGCCCCAAGTGCATAACTTTACATTTATCAACATTAAACCCCATTTGCCACATAGTTGCCCAATAAAACAGTGCATTGAGGTCAGCTTGTAAATTGGAGACATCCTGTAAGGAAGTAATTCCACTGCATAGCTTGGTGTCATCTGCAAAGACTGAAATGGTACTTTTAATCCCAGTCCCTATATCATTTATAAATATATTAAAAAGTAAGGGTCCCAACACTGAACCTTGGGGTACACCACTGATAACCTAAGACCATTCAGAGTAAGAATCATTAACCACTACTCTCTGAATTCTATCTTTTATCCAGTTTCCTATCCATTTACAAACTGATCATTCCAAGCATGTAGACTTTACCTTACCCATTATCCGTGTGTGGGGAACTGTGTCAATCACTTTTGCAAAATCCAAGTTGCAAATGTCAGGGTTCTCGGCTGCTGCACAGCCAGTCACACAGCATTTCCTTCTTGCATCCAGACAAGGAAAACAATATGTTGGCTTATTTTTGTTGTTTTAATAGGGAATGAAAACTTGGATGAGGTAGGGATTATGGCATGCCCAACTTGACAAACAACAATACATACAGGGACAACTTCCCCCCTATTTACAGCTTCCACTTCTCCCTCCGTGCACAAATCTTGCTCCTTTGCACAGCTCTGCTGGGATCACACCTTTAGCAGCTAACAATATTTTTGTCTGCTCAGCAACAGCCCATTACAGGCTAGGAACTCTCAGTCCCTTGCAAAAGTAGCATACATGGAGTGAACTGCATCCTGCAACATATTCTGCTTTCATGTAGACACTGATCCCAGCTCCACTTCTGCAGAAAATGCTGGCCTACCTGGCTAGCACTTCACCAGCCCACCTGGCTGTTTAGTCTTCCCAGGCTACCTGACTGACACACTGGAGTCCTCCCAGGGCAAGGTTAGCTGAAGATTTAAGCAGGCTGCTCTCTTCAAGAGAGACATGCTACACCCAGCAGTCTCTCCCCTTGTCTGTCCCTGCACCGTGCTGATCTGATCAGTCTCTCTTTGCTCCTGCTGCCTCTCCAGAAAGCTTTCCTCCAACTGCCTCCTGTGATAAGATCCTTCCAGGCCAGCTTCCCGAGCTCTGGCCTGAGGTAAAACCCCTCCCCGGCAGGGGTCCCTCAAGGGCCACCGACAGACTCCCTCAGCACTGTTTCTCCATCTTTCACCCAACTACCATGCTGGCATGACTCATGTCTATTTAGGGGCTCCTTAGTTCCCTGCCAGGCGCACTTCCTGGGGATCAGTTAAGGGCCCCTAAATATGCAGGACAACCCTCCTAGCTTCTGCCCACTAATTTCTAGAATATTTTCCAACATTCTAGAACCAGAGGGGGGGGCACCAGAGAGATGCCAGGATGAGTCTTCCAGCCCTGAACTCTAGTAACCCTGACCCTGCTTAGGCTTAGCCCTGGGCCAGACTAGAATGTACCTTCACTACTGCTTGTAGCACACTAGAGTGTGCTACACAGCTAAAATTTCATGCAAGTTATCCCCAGATCTGGAGCACGTTACTGTACTTCTTGTGTTGCCAAATTTTTAGTTGTGCAAATGATCGCAGACATTAGCACAATCCTCCAAACTGGCTGAATGGCAAGTAGTACTAGATTTTTAATTAATCTTTAGAATGGAGAACTGAAATATGACACATATAGATTCTTCTTTCCATAATTTTGTGAAAGTGCATCCATATAAATACAATTTCAAATGCCATTCCTGTAGCTCTATTCTGAATTGATAGCAACTGTCAGCCTAGCAAAACACAGCTCACAGTTACAGGAAAGAAGGATGCATAGGAAACATTAAGGCCTCTTGTGGGCTTTTCCTTTACCTCAATCAAAGAATATTTTGTATATAGAATATTAGTTCCTAAGGAGACAAACACCTTGGCTCATTTTAAAATTACTAAGGTTTTTAAACAAAACTCACAGGAAGCCTTAGTAATTGTGGTTTTTAAGGGTAAAATTCCACATTTACTTTGAACATTCTACAATGATCATAAGAGCCTTTTAGGTAGGTCCCCTAAATAATGGAAATTTGCCTATTGCCTTGGACCCCTATTTACAATAAAATGGAGGTATCTTCTTGTCCCATAACCATCAGTTTTCAGCAGACAGGAGTCACATTTTTAAATTTTGCATCCCTTGCCAAAGGGGTCAGGCATCGTAGTTCTGTCTCTCAAATTTATTTATGCTTTATATACATTTATTTTAGTATATTACATTTTATTTTTCTTGAAATGCCCTTTTATAAAGTAGACAAAAAGCAATGCTTTGCAGTAACTCATGATTATGAGGACAACCTCCCACCCTGAACCTCTTCCAGGGCAGTTAGTAGGGGGTTCTGCTCTGAGCTTTGAATTTTTGTTTTTCATTTTGTACTGTATAATAAAAAAAAAAACGAGCATAGTAAAACCCAGAACTTAAAGGAAGTGGAAACTCGGGACGAAGATGAGCGAACAATAGATGAAGTCTGTACTTACTCTGCTGAGTGAGTATTTAATATGCTCAGGATATCAGTAGACTACTAAAAAGTGGTCCAAACAATGTGCCAGATTATCAGACAGTAACCAGGAACCAGAACACAGTGACACTTGATCGGCAGACATGAGCATAGCCAGGACACAAGCCAGAAGGTCAACAACAGGCAGGAAGCAATGTACAGGAATATAGGACAGGAGCAAAGTACAAGCCAAGGTTACAAAAGGCAGGCAGGAATCCAAAGTAAGGTCAGGAGCAAGCTGGGTCGTGTACGGGAAGGCAAATGTAGCAAGTCAGGGCATAGGTACAGTAAGAACTATCTGAAGACCACTCAGCCATTCATGTCATAATCCAGATTATATAGGATGTTTGATGCCATTGCCAGTGTGGGATGCGCACTTGAACATTCTGTTGGTGCTGTGATGAATAAAGTCTTTAGCTAATCAAATGTGGCTTGTACTGTGAGTTTTCATTGAAAATGAGTGCTCTGTTTTGTCAACTAAGTAATAGGACAGAGAAATTCTTAATAAACTTGCGATAAAAGTTGGCGAATCCTACAAATCTCTGAGTGCTTTTTCTGTCTGTTGGTGCTAGCCATGCATGGATGGACTTGACTTTCTAGGGATCCATGGAAATACGCAGGGGCGGACTGGGCCAGGGGGCAGGGAGGCAATTCTGCCAGAAGTGATCAGCCAATAAATGAAACTGTGGGGAAGATGAAAACAAAACACTTCACTGGGATCACAGGGAGGAATTGAGAGGAGAGCTGGCTCGATCACACAGAGAGAGGATCTCCTGCTGTGATACCCCTTGGAGTTGATTCGCTGGCTGCTGTCAAACAAAGTCCCGCCTACTGTAATTTTTCACTGATGAAGCTGCACTGATGGGATGGCACTGATGAGGCTGCACTGATGGGCATTGTGTTCTAAACAATTGACTGATACTGTGTTTGCTGCTTTGGCAGATTGGTAACCTTTGGGTTTATATATTGTATAGAGATTTTACTCTGGTTTTATCTTAGTCTGAGTGCATGGGGTTTGTATTTTTGAGTAGTGTATTTTTTGGGGTGGTAAAACCTTAATCCCCAGCCACTTGCCGGGGATTCAAATTTTTAAATACCTGTCTTCCATTACCCTAAGCCAGGTACACATGGGTCAAAAATCGCCCGAAAACGGTCAGTTCAGCAGGAACCATCCGGCTTTTGGCCCATGTGTACAGCTCCCTGTCCTACAGAAGCCAGTCTCAGGAGCGTGCTGGAAAACCAGCATTCAATCAGCGCTTACAGCCAATGTGTCCTGGTGAGGGGACGGGCTCCCTGTCAGATTCTGGATGAACCCTCTGCACACTGCTATAGATCCTTTCCAGCAAACTATGCAATGAAAACAGAGATTTTTAGTTCACACATATTGCAATACATGTTTAAGCTGGCCAACTGCATCAAAGTAATCCCTCTTACGGCCAGTCCTACACTGCTCTGCCACTGCAAATGCTACGGTGGACACCATGCCAACATGGGGCATAGAGACAGGTCTCCCTGCCAGTAAACAATAGCTCAATGAGGAGATTGCTGTACTTGCATCAGAAGCTTTTCAGCTTGCTGAGTTGAATGGAAAAAACTTCTCGTGTGTACCCGGCATAATTCTGTTTTGTTTTGTTTTTTTGACTCACCTGCCAACTGCCTGTATCCAGTAAGGGGAAGCAGGGAATACATAACCCCGCTCCCTCACACACTGAAGCACAAATACATCTGTATGAAGTTTCCAACCCCCCCCCCCCCCTTGTAAGTCAAGTTTTGTGAATATTTTAGCTGTTCTAAAAGGCTGAAAGAGTTCCGGAACTAGGGGCAAGGAATATGTGTTTTGATGGTCATTATATTCAATTTGCTGTAATCAACAAAGGGATACAGAGAATGGTCCTTCTTTTCCACGAAGAATACCCTGGCTCCTGCAGGGAATGTGGAAGGCCGAATTAAACCTTTCTCTAGATTCTCATTATTGTATTGGCGTAAGGCTTCAAGTTCTAGTTCAGACAGGGGAAAATGTACACAAAAGGTATTTTACCTCCTAGCAAATGTATAATTGGACAATCCTATGGCCAATGGCGTGGCAACATGTCAGCCTTTCTTTTTAAAAATTTCCAGAAACTGGTGGTACACTGGAGGAACAAGCTATGATACAGAAGGATCAGAGTGCAGGCCAAGAGGGGGGTTCAATGAACATAGACTAGAAGCAATGAGGCAATATATTCAGGTAGCTCTTATTGACCTATTAGGCCAGTAATGTCACACAGGAGATGCTCTCAGAGCTTGGGTTCCCTGTTCACATGGATCCCACTATGCCCTAGCTTTGGAAAGTGAATAGATAATTGGTCCTTTTTACCAGTAAACCAGCCCATGCACAGCTTATGGATCAGCTTATGTGCCTAAACATATTCTCATGTGCGTTCTGCCTGCCATCTCTACTGCTGGGGTCTTACAGACTCTGCTTTTAACTAAAATACCAATTTGAGGTCAGCCAAATCTTCTAGAAGTTTGCAGCCTTTTCAAAATGAAATTGCCATTCTACTGTTTGAACTGTTTGAAGTCTCACACCTTTTTATCTCTAAATTCCTGTAACCCTGCATGTTATAATTTGCGACTGATTTTTCCAAGGGATTCTTAAAAATAGCTTTTTCTTTTAGTAAAATATACCGCTTTTGTTTCTGCAGTGCTCTGTGCTACCATGGCTGAGTAACAACTACACCCCTCAGAACAAAAATCTTCTCATGTAGGGGAAAAAAAGGGAGTGCAAAATACAGAAAACACTGGGTCGCGTTCTTTTTTGCAACTCTGACCTCAATGCTTTCCTCCTCTCCGACGCTGTCCACATGTCCACAGTAAGTAATATCTTTTTGCCTCTAGATCTCCTCGAAAGTTGAGGACATCCTGTTAGTGAAGGATGTCATTGACCTCCTCCATAAGTGAGCATCACCACGATGCCCTGCACTCACAATGCAATGATGTAGGAAGAAAAGCTGACATCATCCTGTCGGTCCACTCTCTGCATTATAGAGGACCACCCACCACCAGCACAAGAGAACACCACATATCATGTAACTGGCCTGAAGACATCTGAAAAAGGTATGTATAGGAACAGAAAAACCCCCATATATTTCTGGGGCCTTCAGAATGGGGATAGTGCTGGAGAGAGAGAAAGATGTCCCCTGCTACTATGAACTAGGTTGCTAAACCTTTCCCTAACACCTAACCACCTGTCCTCTGAACCCTATTCCTATTCAAATACTGCAGTCACCCTGTGGCTCTATCCTACTCTTTCTAACTCACATCTTCAATCTCTCCTTCTCTTCTGGCATCTTCCCCAACTCTCTAAAACATGCACTAGTCACCCCCATACTTAAAAAGCATTCATTGGACCCCACCAATCTTAACAACCTAAACCCCATCTCCTTGCTCCCCTTTTCCTTCAAACTCCTTGAAAACCTGGTCTAAAACCAACGGAGAAAAAAGAAAGAAGAACTTGGGACTTTGACTGAGGTGTGCAACTAACAATGGGTAAAATAAAATATATGATCACAAAAATTCATGAGCAACAAAAAAGAATAATATAGAAAACAGGTATTTATTTAATGGCCTCCATGGCAAGTTGTAGAACCTTTCAGTCAGCACAAGCATGTTCAAGGACTGCAAGAGCAGTGCAGATCCCCATTGTAGAAACCATGAGCTCCTGAAGACGTCACAATTGATGACGAAATGCGTCAAGTTGGGACACATGCCGCGACGTACGTATCCGTAGGTGGAATGCACGCCGGTCTCTGGCTGAGCTACCAGGCTCCCTGTGGTCAATGTGGTAGCCTACATGGGAGAATCATACATAGGATTTTTTTTTGCATAAAGTTTTTAGCCCTGTTGGGATTTTTTTAAATGTATAAATAAAGACTACCTTACGTTATTACACAAAGTGGAGGCTGCTCTCCTTTTTTTTTATATCTTTCCTGCAAAGCCATCTCTGGGGCTTGGACCCTTTGAGGTATAGGAGGAAGCATCGCAGGACATGCCGTTCGGGTCATAGTAACCAAACAAGCCTGTTTTGATCTTATTGCCGTAAGGTAAGGAGAATCAACACCATCCGGTGAGTGGGAATTCTTACACTCATTAAATGCACTGGGTGGCACCTGGCTCCCTACATCCATCCATCCATGGTTGGGATACACTAATCCAACATGATAAGAGGAGCACACTGTTTTGAAAGGACATGGAGGGATCTTCTCTCCTTTGTGGGGTTGTTGTTTTTTTCATTTATTTTATATCATTCACCTGGACTTCCTTTATTTGATTCTCTGTGCACTATAGAAGTGTATGGTGTTGCACAGATAATTTTATTTGGTATGTTGCACAGTTAATTATTTTTGACATGTTTATATTGTATATGGTTTAGGCTAATAATGCACTGCATATACAAGCAAGTGCTGTTATCTGCTTGGGGCACAGCATCCGGTACAGTTTTTCCATCATCAGTTACCTATTGGTTGACACAGCAGCCGCTTATTATACTAATATTATTGTTTATTACACTGTTTGGCGCGAGTGGGTATATACTACCAGTATATACAAAAAAATTTTAAAATACTAACAATAGCTTACAAAGCCATCCACAACGTGGCCCCCAGCTTCATTACTAACCTAGTCTCAAAATACCAACCAAATCATTCTCTTTGTTCCTCCCAAGACCTCCTGCTTCTAGTTCCTTTTCAGCTCTTCCCATGCTCACCTCCAGGACTTCTCCTGAGCTTCTCCCATCCTATGGAACTCCCTACCCCAATCTGACCAACTATCTCCTACTCTGTCTACTTTTAGGAGATCCCTGAAAACTTTTCTCTTCAGAAGCTTATTCTACCTCCACCTTACAACTGTACTTTGTTTTTCTCAATCAGTTCGTCCCCCTGAGTTATTACCTTTTGTATCACTTGACCTTTCCTTTTAGATTGTAAATTCTAACGATCAGTGCCCTCTAATTTCTCCTGTATTGGATTGGATTGTAACTGTACTGTCACGTTGTAAAGCACTACACAAACTGTTAGCGCTTTATAAATCCTGTATAACGAAAATAACAATAATGGGCAGAATCAGAAGTTGAGCTTTAATGAACAACCTTACCACTCTTATGTCTTTTAACCTGCTTGAGGTCATTGTAGCCGTATTAGTGCACTTGCGACAGAGACAATTGAGCTTATTGACAATTGGCTTAGAGATTTTGTGTTTTTTTTACCATTCTGCTAAACATTTTGTGAATCAGTACTACTTGGACCTTGAAGAAGGGGACATACCCCGAAAGCTTGTCCTGAAAAATTGTATGTCAGTGCAAATAAAAAAAGTATCACGGACAGTACTCAATTGTCTTTTATCCTGATTTTCAGGAACACAGTCAGGAAAGTGTTTTGGGGATAGCAGTGATTCAGCATTCTGTACACCGTGTCTTGTCTTTCTCTCTCTCTGTTATAAAATGCTGAACACAACGAATACGAAACAGCTTAACTTGTGACTTCCACTGCTGCATGTTCTGCTCTGCAGGTGTGCTGCGAGAGGACAAATGGGGCCACCCATACAATAAAAACACTCTTTATATACAATGCCATAAATGATAAAGTACCTTTTTATTAATTTGGAAAAATGATTAAGGATGACATGTAGGCTTATTGAAAGAAATAGATAGTGGGGTTCAGAAACTTCAGGGCCCCAGTGCAAGAAACCATTAAGGGCCCCCCCCGATCCCCTTTTTCATTCAAGCCCCAGGCTTCCAGTTCTGGAGGGTGTCCATGGACATCCCCCCAGAACACTGCCTCCTGCATAGATCATGGTAAAGGAACAAACACAGCCGCCAATTACCATGTGATCAGCTGATCACATGTAAACAGACTTGCCAATTCTCTGCAGTCCTTTCCTCCCATGCTGTGTCTGTGTGAGGAAAGGAGAGCCGTTAACCGGCAAGACTGTCAGTACATTGTTTATACTGATGATCAGGGCAATGATCATTAGTGCTGTCTATCAGTGCCACCCATCAGTGCAGCCTATCAGTGCCACCTCTCAGTGCTCAATGCCGCCTATCAGTGACCATCAGTGCCGCCTATCAGTGCCGCCTATCAGTGCTCATCAGTGCTGCCTATCAGTGCCACCTATCAGTGCCCATCAGTGCCACCTATCAGTGCTTATCAATGCCACCTATCAGTGATCATCGGTGCTGCCTATCAGTGCCACCTATCAATGATCATCAGTTCCGCCTTTCAATGTCACCTATCAATGCTCATCAATGTTGCCCATTAGTGCCCATCAGTGCTGCCTTTTAGTGCCACCTATCAGTGCTCATCAATGCCGCCTATCAGTGCCCATCACTGCAGCCTATCAGTGCTGCCTATCAGTACATCCTCAGCAGGACTCTGAGCTGAGAGCGTCTCTCATACAACTCAGAGTCTGCACTGACAGTTCCCCCTCCCTCCTTCCTCGCACGGATGGGAGAGGAGAGAGCCGATCTGCTCCTTCTCCTCCTGCCCCTTACCTCTTGTGTGCACTGTGGGCAGTGTGAAAGGCAGGAGCCGTATGATCAAATTCCGCTGCTTAGCTTCACACTTCCCGGAGTGTAGACAAGGAGGAGAGGGGTGGGAGGAGAAGGAGCAGATCGGCTCTCTTTTCTTCCATCCGTGCGAGGAGGAGGGAAGGGGAACTGTCAGTGCAGGCTCTGAGCAGTATGAGAGAGATGTTCTCAGCTTATAGTCCTGCGGCTACCATCCCTGCTGACCCCCCCCCCCCAAGAGTGGTGGAATGCCAGGGCCCAGTCGCAAGTGCCACCTTTGCAACCCTGGTAGTTCCGCCACTGGTGAGTTTACAACTCCCCAATTTCATCTACCCAGTCACTGAAGAACGGCCAATATTAATGACATGTAAAACTACATATAAAGTTTAATTTCATTCATGCACTTAAAGTGTTACTAAACCCACAACAATAAAATCAGTCTGTACAGTGCATCCAGAAAGTATTCACAATGCTTCCATTTTTCCACATTTTGTTACGTTACAGCCTTATTCCAAAATTAATTAAATTCATTATTTTCCTCAAAATTCTACAAACAAAACCCCATAATGACAATGTGAAAGAAGGTTATTTGAAATCTTTGCAAATTTATTAACCACTTCTGGACCGGAAGATTTTCCCCCTTAATGACCAGGCCATTTTATTGCGATTCGCCACTGTGCTACATTAAACGGACAATTGCGCGGTTGTGCGATGCTGTACCCAAACAAAATTGATGTCCTTTTTTTTCCCACAAATAGAGCTTTCCTTTGGTGGTGATCACCTGTGCGATTTTTATTTTTTGCGCTATAAACAAACAAAGAGCAACAATCTTAAAAAAAAAAAAAAACAAAAAAACAACAACAATATCTTTCACTCTCTGCTATATAACATTGTAAAAAAAAAAAAAAAAAAAACTATAAAAATCTTAATTTGTCATCATTTTAGGCCAATTTGTCTTCTGCTACATATTTTTGGTAAAAAAAAAAAAAAGTCCCAATAAGCATATTTTGATTTGTTTGCGCAAAAGTTATCACTTCTACAAACTAGGGGAAAGATTTATTTTTTCATTCATTTTTATGTTTTTTTTTTATACTAGTAATGGTGGCGATCAGCGTTTTGTAGTGGAACTGCGACCTTGCAGCGGACAAATCTGACCCCTAACTGACATTTTTGACACTTTTGGGGGGACCAGTGACATTACAACAGTAATCAGTGCTAAAAATATGCACTGTTACTGTAATAATGACACTGCCAGGGAAGGGGTTAACCCAGGGGCGATCAAAGGGTTAAATGTGAGCCTATGGGGTGTTTTCTAACTGTGGGGGGGGGGGGCTAGTGAAATCAACACAGAGACCTGTGTTCCTAAATAGGAGGAACACAGGAGCTCTGCATTAATTCCTGAGAGAACAACGGCCTGCTGTGTTTACAACAGCAGACCGCCTACACGGGGAGCCATCATGGGTGCCCACCGGCAATCGAGGCCGCCGTCACCGTGGATTGGCTTCCCTGCTGCTGAGTGGGCCAAGAATCGCTCCCGTGAACCGCCGTACAGGTACGGCGATTCACAGGAACCTGCCGCCGTATATAGGTGGCGGCTGGTCGGCAAGTGGTTAAAAAAAATAAAACATAATGAAAAATATCACATGTACATAAGTATTCACAGCCTTTGATCAATGCTTTGTTGAAGCACTTTTGACATCAATTACAGCCTCAAGTATTATTGAGTATGGTGCTACAAGCTTGGCACACCTATTTTTGGGCAGTTTCTCCCATTCTTCTTTGCAGGACATCTCAAGCTCCATCAGGTTGGATGGGGAGAGTCAGTTCAAAGCCATTTTTAGATCTCTCCAGAGATGTTGAATCGGGTTCAAGTCTAGGCTCTGGCTGGGCCACAAGGACATTTACAGACTTGTCCCATACCCACTCCTTTGTTATCTTGACTGTGTGCTTAGAGTTGTTGTCTTGTTGGAAGATGAACCTTCACCCCAGTCTGGGGTCCAAAGCATTCTGGGGCTGGTTTTCATCAAGGATGTCTCTGTACATTGCTGCATTGATCTTTCCTTCGATCCTGACTAGTCTCCCCCAGTTCCTTTAGGTGAAAAACATCCCCACAGCATGATGCTGCCACCACCATGCTTCACTGTAGGGATGGTATTGGCCAGGTGATGAGCGGTGCCTGGTTTCCTTCAGACATGACGCTTGCCATTCAGGCCAAAGAGTTCAATCTTTGTTTCATCAGACCAGAGAATTTTGTTTCTCATGGACTGAGAGTTCTTCAGGTGCTTTTTAACAAACTCCAGCTGTGCTATCATGTGCCTTTTACTAAGGAGTGGCTTCCATCTGGCCACTCTATCATACAGGCCTGATTGGGGGAGTGGTACAGAGATGGTTGTTCTTCTGGAAGATTCTCCTCTCTCCACAGAGAAACACTGGAGCTCTGTCAGAGTGACCATCAAGTTTTTAGTTGCCTCCCTGTCTAAGACCCTTCTCCCCTGATCGCTCAGTTTGGCCAGGCAGCCCACTCTAGGAAGAGTCCTGGTGGTTCCAAACTTCATATAAGGATGATGGAGGCCACTGTGCTCATTGGGACCTTCAATGCTGCGGAAATGTTTCTGTATCCTTCCACAGAGCTGTGCCTCTATACAACCCTGTCTCTCGGAGGCCTACAGACGATTCTTAGGACTTCATGGCATTGTTTGTGCTCTGACATGCAATGTTAACTGTGGGACCTTACATAGACGGGTGTGCCTTTCCAAATCAACTGAATTTACCACAGGTGGACTCCAATCAAGTTGTAGAAACATCTTAAGGATGATCAGTGGGAACAGGATGCACCTGAGCTCAATTTTGAGTGTCATGGCAAAGGCTGTGAATACTTTTTTTTTTTTTTTATAAATTTGCAAAGATTTCAAACAAACTTCATTCCTGTTGTCATTATGGGGTATTGTTTGTAGACTTTTGAGGAAAATAATGGAAATTAATTTCATCCATTTTGGACTAAGTCTGTAACATAACAAAATGTGGAAAATGTGAAAAGTTGTGAATACTTTCCGGATGCACTGAATATGCAGTAAAGCATGCTTGTTATACTCACTTTAGAACCTAAGGGGTTAATCCTTTGCATTGTGTATAAAGGCTGTTTGATCCTGTCTCTCTGACCCTCCTCTTATTTCACTGTCTCCAAAAAATAACCTCATATTTACAGAGCCAGAGGATGAGCTACACATACTCAGTTTGGTGTGTATTGCTAGAGAGTTTTTATTTCTTGGGAGTGCATGTGATCAGCACAGAGCCAATCAGCACTGACCAGACAAAGTATGAGGGGAGAATAAAAATTCCTTCTACAAGCTTTAGTATAAACTGATAGAAGTCACAAGGCTGCTTTACTGTATACTGCTGATGAGATAAGGTATTTATCAGTTTATTTTTACCAAAATAATTGCATTTCCATGTTCTGGGTACTGTGGGAGACCAGATATAGTGAATGCAGGGTTCTGGGATTAGTAACACTTTAAATTATAGTTTATTTCCTGCACATATTGATGTCTGAGCATTTTCATGTGCTTTGGCAACGTTATTTGGTATGTGTTTGCATGCTTTTTTAAGTGACATGCAAAAACTGTTTAAAATTAGTGAAAGGTGTCTATAAATCTACTTAAGGACCAAGACTTTTCTGGCACTTTTTGTTTACAAGTGAAAATCTTTTTTTTTGCTAGAAATATATATATATATATATATATATATATATATATATATATATATATATAGCAGAGACCCTAGAGAATAAAAAGACGATTGTTGCAAATTTTTATGTCACACAGTATTTGTGCAGTGGATTTTCAAACACGTTTTTTTGGAAAAATACACTTTAATACATTTTTATGCAAAAAGACACAATTTATAACCCACATTTTGGTAAACTATAAAGAATGATGTTACACCTTTCAATTGTCCCTTTCATTTTTTGTTCAGTCCCCTTTATTCATATTACAAATAATTTAATGTAATTGTAATTGAACTAAGGAATATGAGGTCTATAGGACCCCAAATCTCTCCTCTACCTTTTGAAAGCAAAAAATGAAAAAAAAAATAAACAATGATCTCATGCTTTAAAAAAAAGATTTGTTCACATCCGCCCTAGATTGGGAGTGACGTACTAATATCGCTTCGGTCCTCCTAGATCATAGAGGTGAACAGAGACTATGTGGTCTCTCCTCACCTATGTGACTAGCTGCATGAACTGTTGGATCATTTCCTGGGCTCGCTGGTAAGGGCAGTAAGCCCTAGAAACAACAGTGAGTGATGGTGGGGGAGTGGGGGGGGGGGAGGCAACCCTTTCCGCTGCTTCTAATAGTGATCCAGCGGCTAATCAACCGCTCGGATTGCTTTTATGAGAAAGAGAATCGTCGGCTGTAAAAAACAAAAAAACAAAATCCAAGGGTTATGGCTTCAGCCATACCCCAGTAAACTTCTCTCATGGTCTCTCCGATGTGTTGAAGGACGAGATTGCGGCCAAGGATCTCTCTATGAGTATCAAGATGTATTTGACAAGGTGCGCACTGGTACTCTTCCTCCTCATCGTCCGTACGATTGTGCCATAGACTTGCAAGCTGGTGCCATTTCCCCTCTTGGCAGGGTTTATCCTCTCTCGGTTGCGGAGAATAAGGCCATAGGGGAGTACTTTGCAGATGCGCTTGCCCAGGGGCAAATTCGCAAGTCCACTTCTCCAGCGGATGCCGTTTTTTTTCTTCATAAAGAAAGAGGGGATTGAGTTGAGACCTGCATTTATTATAGGGGCCTCAATCGTATTACGGTCAAGAATGCATACCGTATTCCATTGATTGCTGAATTGTTTGACTACCTCAAGGGAGCAACTTTCTTTACCAAGCTTGACCTAAGGGCCACGTATAACCTCGTGAGGATCAAGGAGGGCAACGAGTGTAAGACCGCGTTTAATATCGGAACCAGTTATTATGAATCTCTGGTGATGCCCTTTCCCTTGTGCAATGCGCCCGCTGTCTTCCAGGAGTTCATCAATGATGCATTTCATGATATGTTGCAGCTATGCATGGTAGTCTATTTGGACGACAACTTGATTTACACGGACTCCACTGAATCACACTACCTGGATGTCAGATGGATGCTTACGTGAGAATGGGCTTTTCCGTAAGCTTGAGAAATATGAATTCCACTTGTCTCAGGTTGCCTTCCTGGGCTACATAATTTCTGCTGAAGGGTTCCCCATGGACCCTCAGAAGGGTTCGGCTGTTCTACAATCGCCTTGCCCCAGTGGTCTTTGTTCCATTCAGCGTTTCCTTGGGTTTGCCAACTACTATCAAAGATTTATAAGGAACTTTTCAATACCTGGTGCACCACAAGAGTTATGGTCCTGAGGAGCACTTCTGGGTTCCCTCCACTGATGTTCATGCTCCCACCCCTCTCCGCGCTTTCCATGCTCGTTTTCCTCAGTTTTCCTCATTTTTTCTGCTTCACAGGGGAGGGGCCGTTGAGGGGAGGGTACTGTCAAGGTCTTACCTTGCCCCCCAGTTGGCAGCCATCTTGGACATGTGCAGACTGCTGCCTCTTATAGACTCTGATTGCATCATCACTTGCCTGCTGCCTGGGCATCACACAGCAATGATGCTGCACACCTGACTGTATCTATCACCTAATGGGTTGCAGTCCTTGCCCTTGTGTTTGTGGTCCAAGGTGCATCTCTGCTAGCAGACTTCTGCTCTCCGTGTTCCCCTGTGTATGATATGGCTTGGCTGACAACTCTCCTGGGGCTCAACCCTGCATCAGCAGATGACCCGGCATCGGCAGACGACCCGGCGTCGGCAGACTACCCGCTTCTGGACTCGACCCCGGCTTGGATGACTATTTGCCAAGGTAAGGAAGGCTAAAACCTGACCACCACTGAACAAGATACATATGTTGAAACGTCAAGACGGCCAAGAAATATCTGAAAACACATTTTTCAAAGGTTTTTTATGGACTGATGTGATGAGAGTGACTCTTAATGGACCAGATGGATGGGCCTGTGGCTGGATCAGTTCCAGGCACAGAGCTCCAATTGGCTTAGATGCTAGCAAGGTGGACTTGGGGTACTGGTATGGGCTGGTATTAATAAAGATGAGCTAGTTGGACCTTTTTGGTTTGAAGATGGACTCAAAATCAAATCTAAAACCTACCGCCAGTTTTTAGAAGAGACTTTCATCAAGCAGTGCTACAGGGAAAAGTCTGCATCTTTCAAGAAGACCATGATATTTATGCAGGACAATGCTCCATCACATGAATTGAGGTACTCCACTGTGTGGCTAGCCAGTAAAGGCCCTAAAGATGAAAAGAATAATGACATGGCCCCCTTCATCACCTGACCTAAAAACTATTGAGAACTTGTGGGCCCTTCATAAACGGGAGATTTATGGTAAAGGAAAACAGTGTCTGGGAAGCTGTGGATGCTGCTGCACAGAAAAGTTGATTGTTAACAGATCAATAACCTGATAGACTCAATGAATGGAAGGCTTAAGACTGGTAGCTATATTGGTCACTGATTTATTTTTTAAAAATGTTTATTTGTAAATTTTTGAGTTGTTTGTTTATTATTCTCACTTTAAGGCTCCGTTCACATAGCAGCGACGCTACTTCCTGGGGCGACCTCCGAGGTCGCGGCGCGCTGCACGCCCCGCGACCTCGGAGCGGCCGGCACGGACTTCATAACATTGAAGTCTATGACGGTCGCTCCGGGTCGCCCCAAAGAAGCTCCGGACCCTTTTTCTAAGTCGGAACGACTTGTGTCGTTCCTATTAGAACGGGTCCGCAGCTTCCCTATGGAAGGCGACCTACGGCGACCTGTCAGGTCGCCCCAGTGTGAACGGGGACTAAGAGTTGGTTCACACTAGCGCGACTTGTCAGCCTGACCATTGACCGCTACAGGACCCGTTCTAATAGGAGCGACACAAGTCGCTCCGACTTAGAAAAAGGGTCCTGTACTACTTTGGGGCGACCTCGGAGCGACTTGCATAGACTTCCATTATGTGAAGTCCCTGCAAGTCGCTCCAAAGTCGTGGTGCATGGTAAAGCACAAGTCGCCCCCGAAGTAGCAAGGAGTCGTGTCGCCTCAGTGTGAACCGGCTCTAACAGATAAAAATAAACAAGTGAGATGGGAAAATTTTCATTTAGTTGCAAAATAAATCTGCACATTAATAGTAGCCCAATTATTGTGCACACAAATATATTCTCCTAAGAAAGCCAAAACCTCGCTTTTACTTTCTTAAATATTCATGTTTAAGGTTTGACATTTTTGATTGACTGAGAACACTGTAGTTGTTCAATAATTAAATTATTTCTCAAAAATACTACTTGTTTAATAATTGTGCACACAGTGTATACAATACAGTAAATCCTCGTTGCTGCTGAAAAAAAGGAAAACAGTGCTTTTCCCCCCTTAATGAACAGGCCATATTTTGCGACTGCGTTACTTTAACGGACAATTGCGTGGTCATGCGAAGCTGTACCCAAATAAAATTGATGTTCTTTTTTGCCACAAATAGAGATTTCTTTTGGTGGTATTTGATCACCTGTGCGATTTTTATTTTTTGTGCTATAAACAAAAAAAGAGCGACAATTCTGAAAAAAAAAAAAAAAAAAAAAAACAATATTTTTCACTTTCTGCTACTGTATATAACATTCTCAAAAAAAAAAAAAAAAATTTTTTAATCTTTTAACATTTTAGGCCAATTTGTTTTCTGCTACATATTTTTGGTAAAAAAAATCGCAATAAGTGTATTTTAAATGGTTTGCACAAAAGTTATTGCGTCTACTAACTAAGATTTATGTAATTTTTATTGTTTTTTTTTTTTTTACTAGTAATGGCGGCGATCTGCGATTTTTAACGGGACTGCGACATTGCGGCGGACAGATCGGACCCCTAACTGACATTTTTGACACTTTTGGGGGGACCAGTAACATTACTACAGTAATCAGTGCTAAAAATATGCACTGTTACTGTAATAATGACACTGGCAGGGATGTGGTTAACATTGTGGGTGATTAAAGGGGTTAAATGTGAGCCTAGAGGAGTGGCTTGTGAAATGACCATAGAGACCTATGATCCTATATAGAAGGATCACAGGGGCTCTATGATCATTCCAGGGAGAAGAACAGTCAGCTGTGTTTACAACAGCTGACTGTTCTTCTCTCTCAGTGGGGAGCGATCGTGGGTGTCAGACGGCAACCGGAGCCGCCTGCCCCCTGCATTGGCTTCCCCGCTGCCGAGTGCGGGCGGGAGTGCACCGGCGGCGCGTGCGCTTGCCCCCTAGCTGCCTGCGCGACTGACGCCGGTCTACGTCGGTTCGTGCAGGAGGGCCGCACTGCCACAGTAAAAAGGCGGCGGGCGGTCCGGAAGCAGTTAATAAAAAATTTCAGTTGAATGTAATTTACCACTGTGTATACTGTATGTCCACATGTGTAACTCTACAGTCATATGGGATGCACAGATAAATAAAAGGAGAAAATGAACAGCTTAGAAGGGAAGTGAAACTGGAGCATGCCAAGTAGATGTCAATAGCTGGTCTACAAAATCTCAGGCTGCAATGGGACGCAGACAAGGAGGGAGGGATAGTGAACAGCAGGATCAACCAGGATTTTTTTTAGTCTACAGAAAACAAATGTTCTGTGGATGAGTGAGTATGAACACAATGTAATATGGCATGTATTGACAGTTTTTGATGATTTTGTTTTATTGACACTTTAACTGATAAAAAATGAACCATCTTGAGATGGTTGAAGACTGCCAAAATAGTGGTCATCTCGTTTGAGGGAGGCAGATGGACCACAAAGTCCATAGAAATTGACCCCCCATGGTTCTGATGGAACAAGGATTGGTTGGAGTAACCCCAAAGGGGAAAATGGGGGTGTCTTATTGTATGCACAGGTCAAACATAAAGCCACATAGTTTTTAACATCTTTATTGTTACCAGGCCACGGAAAGGATCATGATAAAAGTTCTTCTGTTTTAGAAACCCAACATGCCCAGCAAGTTTAGAGTCATGAACCAACCTGAGGGCTTCTACTTGAACCAATTCTGGTACATAGAGATGATGCATTTGAGTACAAAAAGCCATTCTTGAGTTCTTTAGGTTTATGTCTTTAGAAGAATGATTGGGAAGTGGGTCGTTTTCATATCCCCTCTTTGGGTAGATAAAAAAATGTCTGAGAACTCATAGCCCCAAAAAAGGTTTTTGAGGCAGGATTATACATTTAGGGCTTTCCTTAAGAGATGCAGACAACATACTCAGTAAGGCACCAGCCTTACTATTTCTTGACCCAGAGTAATATGACACATAATTGAACCTGGATAAGAATAGGACCCAATGTGTTTGTCTAGATGACAATCTTTTGGCAGAACAAATACATTCTAAATTTGTATGATTAGTGAGGACAGTTACAAGATGCTTAGCCCCTTCCAGCAGATGCCTCCGCTCAGAAAATGCTTCCTTAATTGCCAGAAACTCCTTATTTTCAATGTCATAATTCTTCTCAGCTGAAGACATTAATCAAGAGAAATAACCACACAAATGAAGCTGCCTCTTTTCTCCAGTTCACAAAGAAAGGATAACTATCATAGCAGAATCCAAAGCATCAACTTAACTACTTCCTGGCTGTGCTACAGCCGAAAGACGGCTACAGCATGGGCTTACTTTGGCGGGAGGGCGTACATAGACATTCTCCCATGATCAAGCTGCCCGTGCGCCCTGTGATCGCTGAGTCCTTTGGACTCAGCTGATCACAGATCAGGGTAAAGGGCCAATCACAGCAGCCGTTTACTGTGTCCAATGACAGCTGATCTTGGATGTCAACACAAGTCGGTTATCGGCTTTTCTTTCCTCATACTGACAGCGTGAGGAGAGAAGAAGAGAACCGATACCTGGCTTGTGTTAAAGGGACATTGGCACTGATAATCAGGGCACTGATGGTCGCGGCATGCTGACGTCACCAGGAACGAGACGGAGGACGGGCAGAAGAGCCAACCGGCCAGCGGCTATCTCAAACGCTCTTATCGTTGCTTTCTAATAATTTTTTAATAAATCATGCGGTTTTACACTATGGGGCACCTATTGTTTTTTATATGACCTTGTGACCTGACGCTATATTGGAAATCAAACTTCAACTGGAGGCATACATTCCCCCCCTCATTGGGACCCGCTGAATAAGATCCTGGTTGAACTGTTCCCAGTGTTTGGCATTTTTTATCCACACTTCTGGTAAGCAGTTTGTGAATCTGGGTGGTGGTTACGCTTTTGGAGTTGAGTCTGGTACATATTGGATTTCTCCTATTTCTTTGGCACAGCTTATTTTATATTTCCGGTAAGCAGCCTGTTTTGATGGTGGAGGTGATTACTCTCTTTTTCACTTCAGCACATATATAAATGTATCTGGTAAGCAGATTGCACATTTGGTGGAAGTTTTCACATTTGGGTGTTATGTTTTACAATATATGCACCCTGCAGCAATAAAATACAGTGTCACGCTATGGGATTTTTTACCATTCTTTACATGTACGTGGTTTATGCCTGCTGAGTTCATCCTGTTGTCTGAGGCTGGAATACATCGAGGCCTCCACCCTAGTCTTCGGTACGCTGAGGATACTGGGAACCTTTAACTCTGCATTTGGCGTTTTTACACTACTTTCTGGTAAGCAGCCTGCATCACTAGGGGTTGTCTATCTGCACTCAAGAATATATGATTTAACATTTTGGATTCAAGGACCTTTACATGGACTTTTGATCAAATTTAGTAGTTTTGTAGTTTTGTGGTTAAATACCCAGACTTTTGAGATTATTATTTTCACAAGACCTTTTTTCACCTATATATTTCACATTTTTAGATATCAAGGATATTTATACGGATTAATACTGTGCCAATAGTATTTCTCATGTGATAGCGCAGCTTGTTTTTATATACTGATTATCAGTGCCCTGTTTATCAGTGCAGTCCCAACAGTGCCCAATAGTGCTGCCAATCAGTGCCCAGCAGTGGTGCCAAATAGTGCTCATCTGTGCTGCCAATCAGTGCCCATCAGAGCTGCCAATCAGTGCCCATCAGTGCCTCCTCATCAATTTCACCTATCAGTGCTGCCTATCAGTGCCCATCAGTGCCGCCTATCAATTCCCATTAGTGCCACCTATCAGTGCACATTAGTGCCGCCTATCAGTGCTGCTTATCAGTGCCACATACTGTATCAGTGCTCATAAGAGCTGCCTATCAGTGCACATTAGTGCCGCCCATCAGTGCAGCCTTATCAGTGCCCACCAGTGCTGCCTCATCAGTGCAAATCAGTGAAGGAGAAAAAATAACTGTTTGCAAAGTTTTATAATAAACTATAAAAATGTTTTTTTTTTGTTTTCCAAAATTTCATTTTTTTTTTTTTCATTTGTTAAGGAAATAATTAAAAACCCGTGTTGATTAAATACCACCAAAAGAAAGCTCTATTTGTGTGGAAAAAATTATAAAAATGTCATATGGGTACAGTGTTGTATGACCGTGCAATTGTCATTCATACTGTGACAGCGCTGAAAGCTGAAAATTGGCCTGGGCAGGAAGGGGGTAAAAGTGCCCAGTAGGCAAGTGGTTAAAGAATGAAAAGTCAGGATGTACCAGTATTGGTGCAGAAGTGAAGAGAGTCTTTAGGTTACTAAAGGCAGTCTGTGCCTCTGGTGACCACAAAAAGGTTATCCCCTTCTTGTCAGCTGTGTAATTGCCCTTGGAGAAATTCCTTATGAATCTTCTGTAAAAGATCTCACAAAACATCCCTGATGAAATGTTGAAAAGTTACAGAAGCATTACGAAGGCCAATAGACACAGCCAAAGACTTGAACTGTTCATACCTGTTTTTAAAAGCAGTTTTCCATTCGTCTACTGGACCAATGTGGACCAGGTTACATCCCCCCGACCCTGTAAATCTAATTTGGTAAAGACTTTGGCAAGAATCAGGGGGAGCAAATAGCAGTTTTTAATAGTGATCTTGTTTAAATCCCTGTTGTTGATGAATGGACGTAGGGTTGATTTCTCCTTCCTGACAAAGAATAAGGCTGTCCCAGCAGGAGAGTTTAAGTGTCTGATAAAGCCCTTTTTTTAAATTCTCATGAAGGCACTCCATGAGCACCTTCACCTTCAATTCAGGTTCTGATGGAGAATAAATACATGGGACTTTTGTATGTGCATTATTTTTTATCACAAACATCCTGGAACTCATGATACTGTGGAAGTAGCTTGTCATACATCTGGATAGTTATCACAACCGCTCATTAATCCCTGGTTGGTGGAGGAGTTGTTCGGTAAGATTCCTTACAGTGTTCTTTGCAATGGTCGGATGTAAAACTTATAGTCTGTGTCCCCCAGTTTATGGAGAGATTCTGGATAGAGAACCAAGGAATGCCCAGTGTGATAGGGAACTTGGGTGATGTGATCAACTAACAGCTGATAGTCTTATGATGGTCAGCCACAATTTGGAGGTCAAGTGGGACAGTGTCATGAGTAACAGGTCCCGAGGATAGGTAAGCTATCCACGTTTCCATATGAATAGGGGCAAGTTTATTTCTCATTTAAATGTTATTGTTTTGGTTGAATTCAATGTCCATTAAGTTCTTCCTGGCCCCAGAGTCTAGCAGAGCAGAGCAGAGCAAGGGATTTCACAGCTTTCAATGATAGGTTTAATTGGGATGACAATGAGATAATAAAGAATGAATGTTATTTACTTCATGAATCAAGGGAGAGACAGATTGGGAAATGGAGATTTGTTTAGACACTGTAACATCAGTTTCTACAATTTTACATTTATTGGGACAATTAACTGCATAATATCCAGAGTCTTCACAATAGAAACATAAGTTCTCTGTATGTCATCTCTCTTTCTCCTGAGTAGTAGATCTTTAAATAGCATCCACCTGCATAGGTTTAGAGGTGTTGGAATCCTAACTAGTAGAATAACACATGCCTCCATTACTTCTTACATTTCCCAGTCTCACTTTCCTCCTTTCTGTAAAGCCCCGTACACACGTACCGATCGTCGGCTTAACCATCGGCCGTCTTTTGTCCAGGGCTGTCCTGTCCGCTGAAAAGTGCAAAAGACTGCACACGAATTTTGTCGGCCAACAACAGCCGACTGCAGAAGTGATGTCATGTGATGGTTAACTTTCCATGTCTTTTTTCTTCTCTGAGCATGCCCAGTCTTGCAAATCTGCTGATTGTCGGCCGAAATCTGTACTGACTGACGCACAATCGGCCGTTCTGTTGTCGGCCTACAAAAATTTTAATGCCTGCATGACAGATTCTGTTCGGCTGTTCAGCGCTGTCGGCTGTCGGAAGAATCATACTAACAAGCCTACAATCGGCCGATCGGTCGGCGGCCGAATATTTGCGGCCGACAATCGGTACGTGTGTACGGGGCTTAAGTCTATGCCCAAATTGAAAACATAATTTAATAAATGCCTCAAGATCATCAGGAGTCTCTTTCTTGTTCAGAGAGCCCTTGACAGATCTGACTTTTTTTTGTGCTGCTGGATTCAAAGTGGTGTCTGAAATCCACTCCACAACACACAGAGATGTATAGTAACTAAGTAGAACTAATTCACCACTGTACTTAAGTACCGAAAGGCGGTATCTGTACTTTCCTGGAGTAGAATTTTTTTCTCCTACTTTCACTTTTACTTCACTACATTTTTTCGATGATTTCAATACTTCTACTCCGATATTTTTTTTTTTGTGCTGCATAGTTACTCGTTACTATTATAAAAATTACCACTGCCAGAACAGTAGATGGCAGGTTTCATGAAGCTCAAAAAAATGTGTATAATGTCATGTGTAAATCAGCGCATACGAAAATAAATGCTACTGTATGTATAAATAAAATGGTCTACATATCTGCTGTTAAGGTGAAAGAGAACCTCCCCCAACCAAGGAGAGTCACAAATGTACATAGACCTTTTTCTGGTAAGAGGCTGATTTTGCTTTTTTCACTGGAAGTTGAGAGCACAGGTTTTGCAGTTTTGTTTCACTGGAAGAGTCTATTTGGATATTATTTTGCACTTACCTTCATCCGCCGGGTAAGGGGGAAATCCACAAGGCGGTGGGAGTCGGAGAACTGCAGAGAAGTGAACAGAGAAAAAAATTCACCCTTTCATAAACGTACACCATAAAGCAAGGTTTTCCAAGGGATCAAACAGGGAGCTGTCCAGCATCTCAGGTGGCACAGCAAGAAGAGCTACAGCCAGACAACACAAGTTTAGATAGATCTGGACCCAGACATAAACTGTTCCAACTTAAGTCATCCTATATATATATATATATATATATATATATATTTATGTATTTTTGTTGTTGATGCTCCAATCATTCGTACACATTGAAAATTACTATCCAAGTTTCTATCAATCTTCAAGGGTGGCATCAGTTTAGGAGCTGTGTAAGCAGGAGTTAAATGGTTAATGTTCTAATGCTGTGGTGCCCTCCCCCTTGTAGGTGTAAGTCTTCCCACCCCTTTGTACTGAGGCCATAAATACAAGAAGAGAAGTTAGTTAGAGTTCTGAGGGGACTGACAAGGTTCTGAAACAGGAATGCAGAGGACTTTGTTTTTCCTCCCTGCGGGCACCCCATTATAGGCATACTTCTCTATGGGCCTAAACTGAATGTGGGACATGTGAGGTGGGGAGTCGCATCCCAGAAGATAGAGAGAAAGAGGTAATCTAAGCACTGCAGCACCCCCTAGTGGTCATATTGCAAACAGCCAGGATTGTTGTTAGTGATTGACTGCATTGTACTTTTGGAAACAAGTAAAGTTATGAAAGTGCACCGATTGCCTGTCTCCTGAGAAACCGTGTTTGAATAATCCTGGGCCTCAGCCCTGTCTAAAAAATAAAATGAAGATGCTAAAAGAGGAATGCAACCAGCTTGGGATGGGAGTGGTGATGGCCAGGTGACAGTCCAAGATGCACCTCCCTGGACAGCTGGGTTACTGTAATAAGGTCCTCAGTTGTGGTATGGGGCTAATACCAGGGACCCGGCCTGTAACCATGGATTGGCGAGGCTAATGTTCATAATGACACGTGTGCTCCTATCCTTAAGGCATAGTATGTATGTGTTAGAAGAGAGCTGGTAGGAGGACTGGTGTTCTGCATATTTCCTCCTGAAATGCAACCAATTGGGAGCCGGAGCACTACTGCACAGTATGGCTTGGGAACAACATAATAAGATAAATTAGTATTCCTTTTGGTGTAAGGCCCCTGGCTAGCCAAAACAACCTCTGGTCGCTCGGGGGACTTACCACGTACTAATAGTTGCCTTTTAGCTGCTTCAACAAGACCCCATAAGACCCTCAATCCTGTTTCTCAAGAACACGTGTCAAAAACAAGGCCGAGGGCCTGAATCCGGCCCACCAGGCCATTTCTTTTGGCCCTCGCACTTCTCCTGCAGCTTCTGCACCTCCCTCATCTACACCCACACCTTGTCTCAGCAGATGGCAGCAGAGAGGAGGACAGAACTTTTTCCCCAGATCCTGTGCTTCTCCATGCAGCCTCAGAGCGGCTCATCTTTGCCAAACCTCCCTCCCCCCGGCTCAGCAGTTGGCAGCAGAGAGGAGGACAGAACTCCTCCTTTAGATCCTGCACTTCTCTGTGCAGCTGCAGCACCCCTCGTCTCTGCGTCCACTGGTCTAAGCATTCAACAGATTTAGGCAGCTGACTCCATCCCTCCTCTGGTCCTCTTCCTGACCCTACTCTTTCTGCTTCTCAGCTCTGTCCTCAGCTTCTTCCTGGAAACACATAGTAAGGGGGGTGCACTGTGATGTAAGGGAGGATGGGGGACTCTTGACTTCTGATGGTGAGGGCTACAGATAGAACTGACCCTCCAAGGGCAACTATAATGCTGATGCAGCCTGCAATGAAATGGAGTTTGACACCCCTGCTCAAGAACATCAACCCTAATATTATTGAGCTCCACCACCCACGTACCTTAGGCAGCTGAATCTCTTAGATTCCCCTAGTATGAAGGAAATCTACCTAGCTTTGTAGCTAGGTGGGTTTCCGTGAAGCAAAGCAGGTCAAATATGAGTAGATGTATGTTTTTAGGAATGAGTTCAGCTCTAAATATTATAACTTTGTTGAGATTAGCAAATTTAGGCAAAATTGAGCCACTTGGAGAAATTTATCAATATGATCTTAATTATTGTGTTTGCTAATCTTTCATACCCTGGTACCCTATATTTTATATCACAGGTTAGGGAAAATGTACATTATAATACCAAAAGTATTGGGACACCTGCCTTTACACGCACATGAACTTTAATGGCATCCCAGTCTTAGTCTGTAAGGTTCAATATTGAGTTGGCCCACCCTTTGCAGATATAACAGCTTCAACTCTTCTAGGAAGGCTGTTACAAGGTTTAGGAGTGTGTCTTCGGGAATGTTTGACCATTCTTCCAGGAGTGCATTTGTGAAGTCAGGCACTGAAAAGGACGTGAAGGCCTGGCTCGCAGTCTCAGTTCTAATTCATCCTAAAGGTGTTCTATCGGGTTGAGGCCAGTCAAGTTCCTCCACCCCAAACTCGCTTATCCATGTCTTTATGGACCTTTCTTTTTGCAATGGTGTGCAGTCATGTCAGAACAGGAAGGAGCCATCTCCAAAGTCGGGAGGATGAAATTATCAAAAATGTCTTGGTATGCTGACGCCTTAAGAGTTCCCTTTGTACGTATGACGTATGGACTAGGGGAAACCTCCCTAACACGTTTCGTCTGCAATTGGACATCTTCAAGAAGCTGATGTTCACCATTTTGGAAACTGGCTTTATATCCTAACTAAGTTAACCAATTTAACATTCTGAAAACAACTAAAAAACACCATAAGTCCCCCTCTACCAATTGTTTTGGTGACTAAGACTGGGATGCCATTAAAGTTCATATGCACGTACAGGCAGGAGTCCCAATACTTTTGGTAATATAGTGTATTATCTGTTTTCAAGTCCAAAGATTCATGTTAATATTTTTTGCACGAAAATTGTGAATTATTTAATATGCAACTGCTTTAATAAAAGTCCTCCTACTACTAGTCCTACCTCTACCATGGTTTAGCTTCTACATGTGTATGTCTATGTGTTTTTCATTTGTATACAGTAATATTTTTCTGTATTATTTTGCAGGTATGTCGTTAATCTTTTTAGCTGACAATGACCCTGCCATCGCTCCGATGACAGGAGTTAAACATCAGACTGGAGAGGATAAATGAATTCAAAGGGCACCTATCTTGTCAGGAAAGCCCCTCACTGCAGTGAAAATGAATGATGTCATTACAGAGAACATGAATACTCCCACAACCTTGTGCTAAATATAAACCAAGCCTTCTCCCTGGGGTCTCCAGGAGCTATTTATATCAAGACCTTACAGAGGGTCAGAAGACAAGTCATATAAATCATAGGGGGAAGGGGAGAAAACAGCAAGGAATGGGGAATCCTTTGTTTATCATATTATAAAGAAAGCACAGATGATCCCATTTTGATCTTTGTGTCATACCTTTAAAATGTCTGTTTTACATAGACTGCACAGTACATCAATGTACTAATACAGAATTTGGATTTGATACCCCCCCTTGAAATGGTTTCTTCTTTGCCGCAAGAACAGAACCTGCACGCCAGCTCGTTTGTTGTGGCTGCTGGTAACGGGTCGTGATGTGTTGCAGCACTCGGTTAACCCATTGGCTTCCAACAGGCTTCGACATTCTCGGTCGCCATCTGCAGCTTTACATGTGTAAAAAAATTGGTTACTTATATTTTTTATGTTCTCCTCCAATTGTATTTATATCCGGCTCGTATGCATCTCTTTAATGTAGGTAACACACACATTTTCCACAGTGAGTATAGATCTATGTTTGCAACAAACATAGATCTATACTCAAAACAAAAAAGATAACGAAAAAACAAACCAAAATAAATAAATAATTAAATTATAATTAAAAAAAATGGGCATACTCGATAGACTACTCGGTCTTTTTCTGCTGTCACTTTTCTATGTTTCTATGTTTTACGGCAGAGACAATTGAGTACTGTCCGTGATACTTTTTTTATTTGCACTAACATACAATTTTTCAGGACAAGCTTTCGGGGTATGTCCCCTTCTTCAAGGTCCAAGCAGTACTGATTCACAAAATGTTTAGTAGAATGGTAAAAAAACACAAAATCTCAAAGCCAAAGGAAAAAAAAGAGAAAACCAAACAAACATAAGGGGACATACCCCGAAAGCTTGTCCTGAAAAATTGTATGTTAGTCACGGACAGTACTCAATTGTCTCTGTCGCAAGTGCACTAATACGGCTACAATGACCTCAAGTATGTTTTACGGAAAACACTGAACCGTTCACATCAGTTCTGACATCCTGAATCTTCATAGGGTACTGCACTAAACACCTAATCCGTTTTCCTTGCTCATTCTCCTTTAAGCAATTGTAAACTGCTGCACTTTTTTTTTTTTCTTACCTGCAAGACAAAGGTCAAGTGGGGGGGGGGGGGGGTGTTTTTGTTGGAAATCATTGGGGCTACAAAATGAGCCCTCACGGAGTTGTCCCCAGCTCATTTTCTAGCCCCAAAAATTTCCAACAAAAAGAGCTCCCCCACTTGGCCGTAGCCCCGATATTCAATTTTTGGTGCTCCAGAGAACAACGTGTCCCCCCGCCCTCCGCGGCCAAGGGTCCTAATGCACATACTAGCACATTATGTTAAACTTAACTGAAAACTAAGCGTTCCAGCAATGCGTTGCTATCACTGGAGGCAACGTCCATCTCTACCCGGTCTTCCTTCTGGGTTTGCGGCTCCAGCTCTGTGACTGGCCGGAGCCGCGATGACATCACTCTCTCGCATGGGCGTGGGAGCCGCGAGTGATGGCACACTGCTCTGAAGAAAAGGCACGTGTGGCCGTTCCTTCAGAGCGTATGCGCCAGTGACGTAACTGGCTGCTAGGTCAGTAAATAGCTCTTAAACGGTGCGTGTTTAGGAGATATTTACACTACCTATAGGTAAGCCTTGATATAGGCTTACCTATAGGTAAAACTTAAAGATGGAAATTTACTTCCTCTTTAACTCCCTTGCTCTTTCTCCATTTCCTATTCTCTCTCCCTATCACTAACTCCCTCCTTCTCTCTCTTTTTGTCTCTCGTCTCCATCTGTCTCTCTCTCCTCCCTCTGTCTCTCTCTCCTCCCTCTGTCTCTCTCCTCCCTCTCTGTTTCTCCCATCCCTCTCTCCTCCCTCTGGTTATCTCTCTGTCCCTCAAAATGTAAACATCAAAAATTTAAATAAGCTTCATTGACAGGACCAAATACATTTTAGCATTATCAAAACAATTAAGAAGGTATCATAGGTTGGACTGGGGGAGGACAATATTAGGGGTAAAGGAAGATATAGAAGAGATAGGAGGTGAGTATGGTGAAATTATAGGGATAGGAGAGGAGTCCGGGAACATTATCAGGGGTAAGGGATAATGTAAAAGGAGATAGGAGATGAGCTCAGGGGCATTATCAAGGTAAGGGATACTATAAAGGGGATAAGAGGTGAAACCAGGGACATTACCAAGGTAAAGCCAGCCATAGACAGTTTGAATCCCAACCAGTTCAGCAGGAACCGGCTGGCATTCAAACCTTGTATGGGCAGGCTTAATGTACCCAAGTTGATCAATCGGTTAACTTGGGTGCAACCAGCCTGTTGGATTTTTTGCAGGTGATTATTACTAGCGGTTTTTATAGCCACTAGTCATAATCACTGTGTTCCCTGGAGGAGGGGTGGGGGGGGGGGTTTGGCTCCCTCCACCTCCCTGCTGGAAGAACACAATAGCTCCTCGTGATGTGTGATGGGGAAATAGAGTGATTTTTTTTTCCTGCAACCAAAACAGCTCCGTCTATGGCCGGCTTTAGGGAATGATACAAAAGGGATAGGAAGAGAGTCCAGTGGCATTATCAGGGGTAAGCGATAATAAAAAGGGTAAGGGATAATATATATGGGATAGGCGATGAGCCAGGGACACTATCAGGGGCAAGGGATGTAATAAAGTGGATAGGAGGTGGGTCTGGGTAAGTTCTCATGGGTAAGGGATAATATAAAGGCTATAGATAGTGAGTCCAGAGACATTATCAGGTGTAAGGAATAATACATAAAAGGAATAGGAAGTGAGTTCAGAACATTTTCAGAGGTAAAGGATAAAATACAGTGGGTATGAGGCAAGACCAGAAATGGTATTAAAGTGGTTGTAAACCTCAGACATTAAATATGAACAAAGCATATCCTTCTATAGTGTGTACTTGTCTCAATTAGGAGCACTAAGTGTCATTTGCATGAGTCACTTCTGACAAATTTTCCTGACACCAAGAGAAAAATGGTGACGGGGAGAGAGCTCCAGCTGAATAAAAGCCGCTGCTCTCAAAGCTCTCTTCACTGAACTCCGCAGAGTATAATTTCAGCTCTCCACCTACTTTTTTCTGAACATTCAGGTATTCTTTATAAATTCTGTACTTTGAACAGATGTAGGGAAAAGAAGACTGCAGATAAACAGGTACAACTTATGCAGGAAGATTTGTTTAATTTCTGTGTATCACCTGAGGCCAGTCACTTCACTGGGAAAATGTAAGGGTTTACAACAATTTTAGGTTAAGGAATAATATAAAAGAGCATGGGGTGAGTATGGAAATGTTATCAGGTTAAGAGATAATATAAAGGGTTTAGGAGGTCCAAGTAGGGGATTTTTAAATCCACAATTTCTTATCCTGTCCCACTCAGTTTGTGACATGTAATTATCACTGCTGGCTCCTCTTCTCCCAGTAGAATTTGAGGTTTCCTCGTCTTCTCTTCTCTTGAAGTTAATGAGTGTGGAGAGTCTGTGGAAGTGAGCGTGGGGTCCCCATAGCAGAAAGTGGGCCTTACATCCCTATACATCAAACATTCTCTACTCCTTTAGTAAATCTACCCCACTGTCTCTCTCTATCTGTTTTCTCACTTACTTGTTCCTTGTATTATCCACTTGCTTATATGGGAGGACAATGCTTTGGGCCTCTGTGTCTCCCTATTGTGCTTCTGCATTGTTACCCTGTCCCGTGGGCTTCCATTGTTGACTACTTAGTGGCCATTTCAAAACAAATAACACAGACATGGATTACTGTTGTCACCATCCGAGAACCTGCCCTGAGAAATTCAATTCAGTCATCTTTGGGGTGCATGTAGATAGAAGTGGCTGCAAAGAGGCCGCAGGAGATCTGCAGCACTAAGTTGCAACAAAGCATGAAAAATGGTGATAACTATATTATAAAAAAAAAAAAAACAAACAGACAAACATAACATCTGTTTATTATACACATGGCTTTAGAAATCGAAATGTCATTCAATCAGCATTTACAGCTACCTTAATATAACCTATTTAGAAAAGCAAAGAGCCATCGTAATTGTGTGTGATATTGATCAATTATGTTTTATATTGGTAAGGGCAGATAAGTAACAGGCATTATTTCTCATTGGATGCCTTTTATTCCTTTTAGTTCTGTTTAGGGTAATGAAGGGTTACAGGGGACACAGACTGCAAAAAAGGAAAAAAAAAAAAAAAAAACTGAAAGAGGTTCTAATTTTTCTAAACTTTATAAAAAAATAAATAAAAAAAAAAGCCTTTACATACATTTTAAGGTTTTCATGCATAGAGGACCAAGAAATGTGCTGGCAATCACTTTACGCTTAGCAATCCATAAGTGGTCTAAAGTACAATGGGATGAATATTTAATAGGTCAAGCAAAGCTCCCATACACAGGAGAAATGAATGGTCATCTAAGGAGGCCAAAAATGGCTTTTTCTGTTTTCCTCCTTCCCTGCCCATCGAATATATACGAAACCTCACAGTTAACAGATTAAGTTTAAATACATTACTAGCCAATATTAATCACTGCTACAGTTCAGTAATTTCAGATGAATCTGTTAGCGCTCACTATCTGCATCTGCTGGCCAGAGTTGGTAATACATCCGTGTCCTGAAAATTATCAGCTCAGTCAGATAATAGTAGCTGACCTCTTGAGCCCATCATAGTAAGCTAAAATTTACAAATTAATGAAATGAAGAATTACTATCTTTAGATAGAGTCAACATTTACAGAGTTCCCTAGTCTAATCACGTCAGTCTCTGGCCTCATAAAAGTTACAATCTAATGTTCCCATCACAAACCTATAATCAAATGGTCCAATGTAATCAGAAACCAGTAGACTTAGGCTGGCCATACATGGAGTAAATTTCTTTCCTGCAACCCGAAATTTGCTTGATTATCCCATCAACACAGACAGTGTGGATGCGGGATTCCCTCCAGCTGGGCCATTGTCTTCTCCTGGCGCGGGAAGACATCGGGAGAAGACAGGGATTATTGCTAGTGGCTATAGCAGCTGCTAGCCATAATCGCAGGTAAAACCCGGCATGATGGTTGTACCCAAGTTGTTCAACTTTGTACATTCTACTTGCCCATACACTGTTTGAATTTTGGCCAGTTCTTGCTGAACCAGCCAAGATTCGAACCATGTATGGTTAACCTTAAAGGCTAAATTTAGAAGCAAAAGATATTACATTGCAGTTTACAAGTTCTTAGATAAAGTAGCTGCATTTTTTTTTTTTTTTACTGGCTACAAGAAAATAAAATAACTGTTGATCCTGACAGAAATGCAGTGACCTTGTCACTTCCTGTGAGCTTAACTAGAAACATAAAACAATGTTATCTTTTGTGAATTGCTAATCTCCCTATTCCCCCATGTAATGCAGATTAACAAAGGCAGACGTGTAAAATTAAGCCTTTGTGGCTTCCTCCATGCTGTGATGCAAGCTAGAGCTGCAATATATTACATTTTGTTTTAGGTTTAGATAAAAACAGTGGATTGTGGGACAGAAGTAAAATCATTTATTTTCTTATTTCTTTTTTTTTTTTCCTGCTAGTTTATAGCAAACTTGTAATTTGACCACTGTACGCAAAATATCAGGTTCTCTTCATAGTAGCCCCTGGAAGTTGCCCTGCAGTTTTTGACTTTCTCACATAAAACCTAAGAGAGGGCTCAGTATTGGATAGAAGGGAAACCAAGATTAGGGAGCAATCGCCTAGAGGTATCCGCGGACAGTAAGGAAAGGAAAGAGGAGAAAGGAGAGGAGAATTGCCTGGGAGAAGGGAGGGGTAATGGAGATTCCTGTGGGGTCTTGGCCGCATTGCAGCACAATGTGTGCTTTTTAAGTAGTGATAGAGAAATGAAAGGGTCCAGATTGAGGTGATCATTATAGGTTACCCATGGGTCCAAAATCTTCAAAAATGTGGCGTGGGTATCTGTAAGTATAGAGGTAAGCTCCTCGTGAACCTTGGCTCCTATAAGCCACTGTTTTCCCTCTGCGATATTACAAAATGGTTGGCACTTGGCCCTAGCCAATGTCTATGACATACAGTCAGGTCAATAAATATTGGGACATTGACACAATTCTAATCTTTTTGGCTCTATACACCACCACAATGGATTTGAAATTAAACAAACAAGATGTGCTTTAACTGCAGACTTTCAGCTTTCATTTGAGTGTATTTACATCCAAATCAGGTGAGAGGTGTAGGAATTACAACAGTTTGTATATGTGCCTCCCGCTTTTTAACCACTTGCTGACTGCCGCACGACTATTTACGTCGGCAGTCAGCCCCTCACAGGCAGAGCGACGTAGTACTACGTCACTAGCCTGTGAGGGTCTAGGGAGCGAGCGCGCGCCCCCGGAGGTGCGCTCCCGCTCCCATGTGGTCACGGACCCCCCCGCGCGTGTGACCGGCGGACCCGATGTCCGCAGGTCACTCGGCGATCGTTGGGGCAGAGGGAGAAAGGCAGGCGGCTGATGTAAACAAGCCGCCTGTCATTCTCCCCTGTGTAGGAATAGTGATCATACGGTTCTACTATGTAGGACCGTTGATCACTGTTCCTACACCTCAAGCCACAGCCAATCACAGTTAGAATCACGCCCCTAGGGACACACATAACCCCTCCCTCTCAAAAAAAAGTTAACCCCTTCACTGCCAGTGTAATTTTACAGTAACAGTGCATATGTATAGCACTGATTACTGTAGAAATGTCACTGGTAACCCCAAAAGTGTCAAAAATGTCAGTCAAGGGTCCAATCTGTCCGCCGCAATGTCGCAGTACCGCAAAAAAAATCACAGATCGCCGCCATTATGCGTTAAAAAAAAAAACACAACAAAAATGACAAAAATCTTTCCCCTTGTTAGTAAACGCGATAACTTTTGCGCAAACCAATCAAAATACGCTTTTTGCAATTTTTTTTACCAAACATATGTAGCATAAAACAAATTGGCTTAAAATGTTAAAAAATTTAGATTTTTACATTTTTTTGGGGGGAATTTCATATAAAAAAATTTGAAAAATATTGTTATTTTTGCAAAATTGACGCTCTTTTTTTTTTGTTTATAGCGCATGATAAAAAAATCGCACAGGTGTTCAAATACCACCAAAAGAAAGCTCTGTTTGTGGGGAAAAAAGGATGCTAAATTCGTTTAGGTACAGCGTCGCACGACCGCGCAATTGTCCGTTAAAATCACGCAGTGCCGAATCGCAAAATAGGCCCTGGTCAGGAAGGGGGTAAAATCTTCCGGGGCATAAGTGGTTAAGGGACCAAAAGTAATGGGACAATTAGTTGCTCAGCTGTTCCATGGCCAGGTGTGTGTTATTCCCTCATTATCCCATTTACAAGGAGCAGATAAAAGGTCCAGAGTTTGTTTCAAGTGTGCAATTTACATTTGGAATCTGTTGCTGTCAGCTCTCAATATGAGATCCAAAGAGCTGTCACTATCAATGAAGCAAGCCATCATTAGGCTGAAAAAACAAAACAAACCCATCAGAGAGATAGCAAAAACATTAGGTGTGGCCAAATCAACTGTTTGGAACATCCTTAAAAAGAAAGAATGCACCGGTGAGCTCAGCAATACCAAAAGACCCGGAAGACCACGGAAAACAACTGTGGTGGATGACCGAAGAATTTTTTCCCTGGTTAAGAAAACACCCTTCACAACAGTTGGCCAGATCAAGAACACTCTCCAGGAGGTACAGTAGATGTATGTGTGTCAAAGTCAACAATCAAGAGAAGACTTCACCAGATTAAATACAGAGGGTTCACCACAAGATGTAAACCATTGGTGAGCCTCAAAAACAGGAAGGCCAGATTAGAGTTTGCCAAACAACATCTAAAAAAGCCTTCACACTTCTGGAACAACATCCTATGGACAGATGAGACCAAGATCAACTTGTACCAGAGTGATGGGAAGAGAAGAGTATGGAGAAGGAAAGGAACTGCTCATGATCCAAAGCATATCACCTCATCAGTGAAGCACGGTGGTGGTAGTGTCATGGTGTGGGCATGTATTGCTGCCAATGGAACTGGTTCTATTGTATTTTTTGATGATGTGACTGCTGACAAAAGCAGCAGGATGAATTCTGAAGTGTTTCGGGTAATATTATCTGCTCATATTCAGCCAAATGCTTCAGAACTCATTGTGCAGATGGACAATGACCCGAAGCATTCTCTGAAAGCAACCAAGGGAATGTTATGCAATGGCCAAGTCAATCACCTGACCTGAATCCGATTGAGCATGCATTTCACTTGCTAAAGACAAAAATGAAGGGAAAATGCCCCAAGAACAAGCAGGAACTGAAGACAGTTGCAGTAGAGGCCTGGCAGAGGATCACCAGGGATGAAACCCAGCGTCTGGTGATGTCTATGCGTTCCAGACTTCAGGCTATAATTGACTGCAAAGGATTTACAACCAAGTATTAAAAAGTGAAAGTTTGATTTATGATTGTTAATCTGTCCCATTACTTTTGGTCCCTTAAAAAGTGGGAGGCACATATACAAACTGTTGTAATTCCAACACCTTTCACCTGATTTGGATGTAAATACCCTCAAATTAAAGCTGAAAGTCTCCAGTTAAAACACATCTTGTTTGTTTCAATTCAAATCCATTGTGGTGTTGTATAGAGCCAAAAAGATTAGAATTGTGTCAATGTCCCAAAATTTATGGACCTGACTGTAAACAAAATACAACACCTCTTGCACATGAGTGTGATAATCTGGTACTAGTTCTTCATGTTCATCTGCTTTTTGTTTCAATATTTTTATTGAAGTATTATAACAAGCCATGGATTGCCCACACAGGGGCGACATCAAACAGGCAAGTAAAGAAACAGCGTGTGAATGCGTAATGAGTAACATAACAGTAAACTGTTATCAAGACCACAGAGGACCAGGTTAAAAATTAAGCAAATATTATAGGCTATATTACTCTGTACGCTGGAGTACAGCAGTCTACATTGATAGCCTTCATATCAGGAATGAAGAGAAGAAGGGAGGAACCAGGGAGGAAACAGAGAAAGAAAAGAGAGAAAAAAGGGGGCAGAGGAGAGGGGCCCAAAGAGAGGGTGAGTACCACGGACGTGGGACTTGTACAAGCAAGGTTTAAAGCAAACCATAACTAATCAAGGGCAGAGATGGGGAGGAGTAATTTATCCACGGTTGCCAGATTTTAAAAGAGTTCACATGCAAATCCTTCTATATACTGGACATCTGCTTGTAAACCCTCTGAGCGGACGTTCTGGTTTTCACCCCCTGGAAAGCAACAGATGGAGTCTTCCAGGCCTGGGCAGTGGTTCACTTGGTGAAAATAAAAAGTTATGTGGCCAGTTTCTGCTGGAGTGCGAAGAGGCCCAGTATAGGGCAATGCAAGAGAGCCAGCTGGGCATTCTTTTTCAGGCCGTCATATGAAATAACGTCTGCAGTAGGCTAAAAACCTTGGACCAGAAGCCAATCAAATGTGGGCAAGACCACCATATATGTAGGACATCCCCACGTTAACCACAATTCTGAAAACCTCTGTCACTGCTGCCAGGATAAGCGGGAGCAAGCCTAGCCAATACCACTGCAGGAGCACTTTATAGATGGCCTCTAAGGTGGTAGTATTGAATCAACATTTCGCTATTGTTGTCCAAGTCTTAATCCCGTCCTCCCCCTCAATACAAGATGCAAGGTCTTGCTCCCATTGTTTTAGATAAGAAAGGGTCGATAAAGAAGACCTACTATTAAGAGAGTCGTAAAGTGATGAGATAAGACCAGGGGACCCCAGGGAATGTAGACAAGTGTGCTTCTTGCGGAAAAGAAAGGTGGAGGTACGACGAAGAGATAATATCCAATTGTGCAATTACAGATAATGGAAATGCTCCTGCCTGGGGATCTTCTGCATCTCCTGAAGGGCTTCCCACAAAGGAAATTAGAGTGCAGTAAAAAAGTAGTGCATCCCGGTAAAGCCAGAAGGTAAAGGAGAAGGAACAAGTTTGTTTTGCATCAACTTTTCAACAGGAAAAGGGAAACTTCAAACCTTGCTGCCCTCTCAGGACTGGGAGAGCCCCGGATCCATACTACAAAAACACAAACTAAACTAGTCTGGAAGGGGAGATTGTGAGGACATTACATGATCCCAGAGATGCACAATATAGAGGTATGTAACATACTATACTATGGTGGCGCAAGTCTTTGGATTGTCCAATTGATTAAACTATTTTGATATTAGTATAGACTTGACTAGTATTGTATGATTTACACTGTTTGGAAACAACTTGAGTGGCAAGGCCCCCGGAGTGGCTCATTCCTATGGTGGGAAGGGCCCGAGGTTCTTATGCCATGGTCAGTTTTGTATAAATTGTTGAAATTGTATGAGGGTCCTGCTAGTTTGGCCCTGAAGAAGAGGGTACGGCACTCGAAAATCATAAGCCATCCAGTATCCTGGTGGTGTTCTAGAGTACGCTGAGTGGGATGAGCAACCTTGGTACTGATGCCTTGCTTGTCATCCATAAGCTTTGTGAGTATATTTATTTGAGAATCATTAATAAATGGGACATGGGATAATGTACTAGGCTGGAACACCCTCATTTGTTCGTATTTTACCTAGCCACTGACTGTCGGCTGCCAGCAATAGAAACCCCACCAGCTTCCTCCGGGCCTTAGTCAGGGAAGGGATAATCCTATGTAGCAAGGCTTCCCAGGGGTTGCGTGCAATAGATCAGATTATTGTATAAACGCATGTCCAAAATCACATCGCCTTTGGGCAAGACCACCAGCTGTGGAAAAGAGTGCCTTGTTTCTTGCTTTCTTGCTTTCTTGCTTCCTCTAAAACACAAGGGTGGGGGGGGGGGGGTGAGGAGGGGAACAAGTTTAGCTACATGCACCATGGTCATATACCAGTGTGAGAGCAGATTTTAGGTGTTCTCTTGAGCAAATACTGTATGTTCCGGAAGCACTTGGAAGAGTCTAGCTCAACTTGGTTCCAGGTGGTTTGAACTAAGGTTTTGCCTAAGTCTGTTTCCCACTTAGAAACACAGGAGAGTGTGTGAGGACCCATAGGGGTGATTTACTAAAACTGATGCACACAGAACCTGGTGCAACTGTGCATAGTTACCAATCAGCTTCTAATTCCAGCTTGTTCAATTAAGTTTTGACAATAAAATCTAGGTGCTAATTGGTTAATCTGCACAGGTGCACCAGATTCTGTGTGCACCAGCTTTAATAAGTCTCCCCCATGGAGTTTGTTAATGAAGTGTATAAGTCAGAAACTAAACCCTTCAGGAAATAATCTTTACGACAAGAGTTTTTGAATGGGGTTAGGTGTTTGGGAGAGTCTGATTGACACTTGAGGAGATTGCGTATATGGTGGTTTATGTGGGTATACCGGATAACCTTAATAGCTGGGAATTGCCAATGTTGCCGTAAGTATTCAGGATTTTTTTTTTTTAACACAAAAAGGTGCTTTATTGAAGTAATGAAAATACAACAAATAAAAATATTTCAGGATTTAATACTGTTGAGCACCAGGAGTATATAAATATTTTTGGTCCCTCTACCCAGCCACCAAGGGCAATGCCAACAGGTTATCGTAAACAGGGGTAAACTGGGGAATGTACAGGATACCCGAAAGAGATAGCCTGTGGGAGCCTATTGGAATAAGGTGCACTTGTGCAACAGCTTCCCAGACCATGGCAGGGGAGGTGACAGATCGGGCATTATGTTGAAAAAATTCCACAGTAACTGAGCACAGCCTTTCAAGCACATCCGGATAGGACAAAAAAGAGTAATTTAGGACCCAGGCCGAAGGTTGTCAGTATAACCAAATCATGATCCAACCAAGGCACAGTACAAATGGATACTTTGAGCAATTCTGGAAAAAAGGATCTACGGACCCCAATATTATCAACACAGGTGTAGAGCTTGTTGGCGGTAGAGAAATAAATGTAGTCTTTGGAGGTCGGGGGTGTTTTTTCTTGCCAAGCATCAGTTAGATTGGCTTGGGTATAGAGATCGAGTCAGATGAAGGCTGGCTGGAGGATTTATTGAGAGAGAGGTGGTTAACAAGATTGGAGTCAACACAGAGAGGTACAGTACCCTTGGCCTAAGGCACCTGTAGCCTAGGATAGCCTATTAACCTGTAAAATAAACTTGCAAATGAAACATAGAAAATGCACAGCTAATTATAGATGGTAAAATGAACCAACAGAAACCATCTAGCCCAGCTGGTGGTTAGAGCTGAGGAAAGCTGAACCTAAGCCTAGCGTGGGGATGCCACCATAAGTGCACCGGGGGTGTCATCAGTGTGAGGGTGGCAATAGAGGCAAAAGTCCATCAGAAAAGAGGAATGGGCATCCATAAAGCCAACTTCAACAAAATAGTGAAGGCCATAAATGCGTAGTCCTCGATGTGGACAGCAAAATTATGTTGTTCAAGTACTTCCAGTGATGGACAGGGCAGACAGTTCTCAACCTGCTCCCACCAGTTGAAAGGTCTGGGATTGCAATGACTGCATTAAGAGGCTAAGGGAGGCGTGGTCTTCTACTGTGAAGAACGGGAAAACAGCAGGCATGCAATTCTTCCGTGGTGCTGACTTGCAACTCCTTGTCTTGATAGCTAGAAAATGGTGAAAAGGGTAGCCCCAGTGATATTGGATGCCAGCAGACTGCAGGGCAAGGAGGTATGGACACTTGACCCATCTCTTTTTCATAGCCACCTAGGCTGGATCTGTGTACAGGCTATACTTATGGCTCTGGAACTGGAGTGTAGAGGAGTTTTGGGCAGCTCAAAGTAATTGCTCTTTGGAGTGGAAGTAGTGTATTTTGATGATAACGTAATGTACCTGAAGGTGATCTGAAGTGTTGAGGAAGGCCTCTCTTACAGCCCTGGCTCTGGAGTCCCTGGTAAGGTGACAGGAAATGCCAGAGCTCAGAGTGGCACGAATGCCTGGTAAGTCTCTTGCTGGTAGGTGCTGGCGTGCGTCTGGAACTCAGGGATAACAAGACCAAACATGCTGGCGGAGGAACAGGAGCCAGTGAAGGATGCAGAAAAGAAAGGATGACGTGGATGCAGGATAGGTACATGACAGAGTAAGACAGTTCAGATCATCAACTAGCGAGCCAGCCGTGGGCAGGATTTCTTAGGCTTGTGTGTCTGCGCACATGTTCCTTTTATAATAGATAATGTTCCAAAGTGGGCCGGGGCTCTATGAACCTTGTCCATTTTGAGGTGATCAGGGGAAAGGTCTGGTGTAACCTCCTGAATGAGAGCCATTATGGTGCCCTGCAATTCGTTCACAATCTCTGGGAGTCCATAGATGCAAAGGTTGCTACTTTAGGCATCTTTACTTTATTTTACATGACTCTAGCTGGTTGTAAGTGCTGCCAACTCCTTTTGATCCACCTTTAGGTCCTCATCATGCTCCTCAAGAACAGTGATTGTGGCATCCGTTTTTACCTCCAGGAAGGCAGTGCGGTGCCCTATTTCTGGCCTGAGTTCAGAAGCGATATCAGTTGAGGCTTTGCTAGCACTTGTCTCACTATTTTCTAGAGCTGTGAGAGGAGGGAGGCATCTTGGTTTGCGTTGATGTTGTGGAAATTAATGGAGTTTGGAGCATAGAAATTTGCTCGGTGTGCTGAAAACTTTGCTGCGCTGAAAAGCCCACTTGTGGATATTAATACGCGCCAAGCGCCATTAATCCCTTGTACTGAAAAGTACAATGTGCAGCTCATTTGTATAAGGTTATCAAAGCGCTCGGCGACAAAGAAAGAAACAGGCGCACGCTGCGTCGAATCAATGTCAACTGAAGATTCTCTGTCTCCTGGTTTATTTTATAGTCAGAGAACAAAAGGGGACTACAGGGGTGGCGTCAACACAACCAATCAAAGACATGTATACATTCAAAAGCACAATAGAAAAGGGTAGTGTATGTTTATGGAGAAACACGGCCGTGTGCATGAGACTCTAACTGCCAAGTGAAAGCGAAACAAAGCAACATGGCTGCCACATGGACTCAGCCAAGCTAATTCACAAGCATGCACTCTCATCATAACCTGTTAGAGTGAATCCTATAAAATATAGTTCAGAAAAACCATATTTGATAGTGATCATGCTACTGTTCTAGTGAATGGGACTGTACTATATCTGCAAAAGACAATAGCAGCAGTATTTCAATCATATAGATCAAATATAACAGAAAGTTGCCAGCCATTAATCCTGGTAAAAGGGCAGATATTATTAAAATGATAACAATTCCACATCACAAACATATCTCCGCATACCGGGGCCCTGGCTGGCTGATATGCATTTGTGCAGTGGAGTTCCCCTTGCACTGCCGTAGATCCGATAGGGATGATGCAGTCTCCATTTAATGGAAGGTTTCCACAATTACAGGTTGTAACGGTACTAACCGTCACAATGATTTTAAAAATCAAATACTTGGTGGTTTGGATTGCTTCAAATGGGGTCTGTATTTACAAGTGATGCTAACGTGTATTGTACTGCAATGTCAGCAATGTCTTCATATAGAGATGTGAAGATTTAATCCTACACTGGGAGAATTAGACTGTTCTAGACTGCTAATACTGTCTTAGTTTTGAGATGGAAAGTGTATTGTGCTAAGTATTCCTGTTCCATTGTTAGGTGTTAATGACCTTGCATTGTTCTGGCCAGGTGGCTGGATAATTCGTTTATGGTTATTCTGTTTCTGTATACAAATCTATCTGCATATGTTAATGCGATCACATCTGACCTGCTAGTGTATATAATGTGTGTTTTTGTGGGTTTAATAAACAGTTTTTACTTACTCTCAACATAGAGTGTCATCTCATGTTTGTGGGAGAAGGCTATACCAGCTCTATCTCCCTTCTGCTTAGATCGCTAAATCCCTAGCTCTGGTAAGAGCGGTTCCTGCTCCACTCTACAGCATCCCTCCCACTAGGGGGAAGGGAACATCTCTGGGGGTGAAACCCCTCTTTCCATCGGGGCGGCCGCTACAACTGGTGGCAGCGGTGGGATGGTTCTTTTCCCCTAGAGGAGATGCTACAACTGGTTTCGAGAATGGAATGAGCAGATGTAGAATCGCTACGTAAACTTGAAGCGGTCAACCTTGAAAGATTTTTTGGAGAACCGTGGCCGACCAGCAAATAACCGTACCAAAAAGGAACTACTGGCCAAGCTAAAGGAAATGGACCAAAACAACAGTGTGACTGAAGCAGTAGCCCCGAACCTGGAGGATGAGTTGATGTGGACGGTGCGTATGCAGTTGGCGTTGTATGGACCCAATCCTCCTGCAGACATAATTTCCCAGGTGATGAACGCCGCTATCGCTGAGAACCGGGAGAAAAGACAATACCAGTTGCGCATGGCGGAGATCCAGAGACCAGTGAGCCCAACTGTGGAGAATGCTCCAGCCCCAACAGAACGGAAAAAGGTACCCTTTGCAGCCTTTAAGAGCTTCCAGGAATCGGAGGGGGAAATAGATGGCTACTTAGCCGACTTTGAAAGACAATGTGCCTTACACAAAGTACCCACAGACGAATGGGTCATCATCCTGGCCGGGAAATTAACAGGTAGAGCTGCCGAAGCCTTTAGAGCTATACCTGATGAGGAGATTCACCTCTACCCAGCAGTCGAGGAGGCTTTGCTTGCCCGGGACTCAGTCACCCCCGAGGCGTATAGGAGACGGTTCCGGGAGTCCAAAAAGCACAGCTGGGATTCCTACACCGAGTGGGCCTGCCTTCTTTACAGAACAGCCTCCCTCTGGATTACCGGTTGTCAAGCCATATCAGGAGAGGATGTGTTACAGCTGTTTCTATTGGAACATTTTTTTAACACCTTGCAGCCGGAGATACAGCTATGGATTCAGGATCGGCGACTGCTCACCTTACCCGAAGCAGCTCGTCTGGCTGATGAGTATACTGACTCCAGAAAAATGGAGCAACCCTCCGTAAGACCTGCTCCAGGACCCGTGGCACCAACCCTAAGCCTAGGTACCTGCAATCGCCCACCACCACGCTTCCAACAGCAAAGCCAGGTACAGTGCCATCGGTGCAAACAGTTCGGACACTACCAGAGAAACTGTGATCAGAGAAGGAACCACGAATCATAGCTTCGAGCAGGACCACCTTCCCCAGCATGGACAGCAGTCCACTACTACCATGGCCACAGGCAGCAACAACCTAGCCTCAGACCAATGCTCAAGCCCCGGATTACCAATCTTGGACCACCACTACCACAGACAGGGGGGGACTCCCCTAACTCGCAGGCACCCAGATACCAATCCCGCAGTGGGGTACAGTGCTACAGGTGCAAGCAGGTTGGGCACTATCAACGAGACTGTACCCAGAGCAGGGACCAAGCTGCATGGATCCGAGCAGGGTCACCCACTCCAGTAAAGACAACGGTCCCCTACTATCACGCAGAGGCTCCCCCAGTCATACCAATATTCAAACCCACCGAGGAGCAATTGGGTACCCTTCACGAATCTGACCCAGTGAAAGCCGCTACAGAGAACCGACAGCACCATTGCCAATCTGTCCAGTTAAACGGAAAGCCTGTGCAAGGTCTCAGAGACACGGGAGCCACTCTCACTTTGGTCAAGCGACATTTGGTCCCAGATGCCGCCCGAACTGGAGGTTCAGTAGTGGTACGGGTAGCAGGGGGAGGAGTGCACCGGATACCCACTGCGTGGGTCTATTTGAATTGGGTTGCTGGGTCAGGTCTGATTGATATGGGGTTGATACAGGAGCTCCCCACCGACGTCTTACTGGGGAACGACCTAGGCCACTTGACCTAAGTGTTCCTGCCGGTCCAGATCCGAGGCCCACATCACGGAGACCTACTAACATTCTGAGGTCCAGACGCTTGAATGTTTGGATGGAGTGCGGCCATATGGGATAGGTTTTAGTTTGGGAAGGGGGGGGGGCCAAGGCAGATTTACTTGGAACTCCCTGGATTGACTCTTTGGGACTTGTTACCCGACTACTAACTCAGGCACAGACCAGTTGGAGGTCAGGTACCTGGATTAGTCTACCTTTGGAGGGAAGAGATGTGATGGTACTAACCATCACTATGATTTTAAAAATCAGATACTTGGTGGTTTGGATTGCTTCAAATGGGGTCTGTATTTACGTATTTAAGTGATGCTAACGTGTATTGTACTGCAATGTCAGCAATGTCTTCATATAGAGATGTGAAGATTTAATCCTACACTGGGAGAATTAGACTGTTCTAGACTGCTAATACTGTCTGTGTTTTGAGATGGAATGTGTATTGTGCTAAGTATTCCTGTTCCATTGTTAGATGTTAATGACCTTGCATTGTTCTGGCCAGGTGGCTGGATAATTAGTTTATGGTTATTCTGTTTCTGTATACAAATCTATCTGCATATGTTAGTGCGATTACATCTGACCTGCTAGTGTATATAATGTGTGTGTGTGTGGGTTCAATAAACAGTTTTTACTTACTCTCAACATAGAGTGTCATCTCATGTTTGTTGGAGAAGGCTATACCAGCTCTATCTCCCTTCTGCTTGGATCGCTAAATCCCTAGCTCTGGTAAGAGCGGTTCCTGCTCTACTCTACAGCATCCCTCCCACTAGGGGGAAGAGAACATCTCTTTCCATCGGGGCGGCCCCTACACAGGTCTTTCCTCAAGGCCAGCTAAAGCAATATTCGCTGTGCATAGCGATTATTGGTAAACTGACACTGGGAGACATAATGGCAATTTAACTAAAAACACATCGCAAAGAAACGTCCACATAAATATTAATAAAATTTCCACAACAGTAAGCATACGCTCCCCCGTTTGGGCTAGCTTGGATCGCAAGGCTGGTGTTAGGCTTGAACTGTTTTTGCTGTAAATAATTAGCAAATATAATTTTTTTTAACAATATTCACATTTTCTCAGCTGCTCATTTCAGCTTTTTATTTAAGCATTACTTTAATGCACCTCCTTTTGTTGGAAATCTGGGGATCTGAGAATCCCTGCTTGTAAAACAGGAGAGAAGTACCCAAACTCTCCTAGTGCATGTTCCTTGTTGTCATACAAAAATAATGTGTAGTAATCTACAAAGACCAAGCAAAATTCACTCTCCTGAACTCTTACCAGTGCAAAATGAATTCTGATTTGTTGCTGCTGAGTCTTACTGCATTTAGAATAAGAACTTTCCACTAAATTAGGCCAGAAGTGTCTAAGATATTTCTCACAGCCTTCCATGAAATTCGAAATATGAATGTACAGAAAAAGATACCAAACCAAATGGTGAAGGTGCTTTTAATTCTTCAAAAAACTATTACATAAAAAACCAATGCATTTCGGGGTCACAACACATTCCCCCTTAATCAGAGCTTAAAAAGTGGAAGGAGGAAACCTCATCCAAATTAATTGGATATAAACTCTCTTTTTGGACTGCAAAAGTGCATGGTGATCAGTGGCATTTAGTCTAGGAAATTCAAACCGACTTTGGCAGCTTGAATTTGATTAGGCATGTTAATAGAGAGGGAGTTAAATAGTAAATGTTTAAGAGAGAAATTTCCCACTGAGGCCCGGCTCACACTGATGCTGTGCGAATAACGCAATTTCACAGTTCAATTTGTGTTTTGACGGGTACAAATTTAATGTGATTTGTGAGGGGACAGGGCATAGCTGGAGATACAATTCACACTACACCTGCACTAAACTTGCAGAGGATCCTTTTTAACCAGATCAAAATTGCACTGCATAAGGTGCAGGCATGTCTAGGTGCTGGCTTATCTACTTGCCAGACCCATCATAGTCTAGCTAACATAACTGTAAGGAGCACAGGAAGGGACAGATTGCACAACAAGACATGTTTGCTTTTTCTTGTAATTCATCACTTAGGTTTTAGGGTAAGCCATACATCTGGGTGCAGATAAAGAGAGAGGTTTCTTTTTTCTTTGATGGATGCACCAATTGCCTGTGTGTGCAATTTAAGCACAGTTGCAGTATTTGCAGGAGAGCATTTGGCCACTTGATTTTAGGAAAACTCTTCAGGGACAACTTTCCTCTGTACAGTCTATTTACACACTCAGCTTCCTCCAGCACACCACTTGCTTGCATCACAGACCCATTTGGCACACTGTTAGATGGTCTGACAAAAAGGCTCAGTTAGATAGAGCAAAGACCCATTATTGAAAGGGACCACGGGCCCCTTGGTTGTGTTGAAAATTCCCAGTATCCAGCTGTCTTCCTGTGTCTACTGATTCCAGCACCACCTCTCCAGGGACTGTCAGCCCCTTTCACTGGCCCTACTGGCTAATCTTCCACATTCCTCCCAGACTGACTCTACAACCATCTTAGACTGCCACTTCTCAGTCCTCTCAGGCTGCCTCTCAGTCCTCACTGACTATCTCACTCACCAGCCACCCAGCTGTCTTCTTCTTAAGATCTCCTGGAACGTGCTCGCTGACTACTGCTGTCCTCACACTTGTTCCCGTGCCACTGGACAGGACTCCTTAGTATGTTTTGAAAGGATCCCTCCTGCACCCGAGTCCTATGAGCAAGGACCTCAGACTAGGGGGCACCCTCAAGGGCCTCAAACAGCCTCCTCAGCACTCCATCTACTGCTTCCACCTGAACTTCACTGCCCCTGCTGGCCTGTCCCAGAGTATTTAGGAGGTCCTTCCCATTGCCAGCCCATTTGGCCATGTATTGGTTGGGGCCTCATCAATATTCCAGGCAGCTCCTCCTAACCTCTCTCCCATTCTTCTGGAAGTTTCTGTAAAGTTCCAGCAAGTAGGGGGAGGTAACAGAGGTGCTGCCTGAGTCATTGAAGCCTCCCTGAGTCACTCAAGCCCTGACCCAGAATAAACCCAGGCTTGGTTGTACAACTATGTACACTCCCATTCTAGCACACTAGAAGGTGCTACACTCACCCCCCCCCCCTAAAAAATTCCACCCTGTCCCCATGGCTGGGAAAAAAATAGTAAAGAACTGCTGAGCCAAGTAGAAAAAATAGGGCATCACACAACTGAGACGGGGCTTTAATACAAAAGAATACGTATGAAAAATAGAATTTTTTTCCCCAAAACCACATATGTATATTGGAATGGGTGTGGAGGTAAGTGGCGCTGCCACAAGTTAAATAAAGGAAGATGGGTAAGGGATCCACATATGATTGAAATCTGGGGTCAATAAATAAGTAAAGTGCAGAAAATGCGAACTAAAGTGCCGTTAGTGGTCTAAAACCAATATAAATGTGCATACGGTGAAAACATAAATGTACTGTGCTAGTGATCATAAGTTAAATAAATGTGTGGGTATAATCAATAAAAATGTTAATAATTATATGTGGATATGTGATATCAAATACATAAAATACATAAATATAAAATTACACAATAAATTTAGTGTTCCAGTGTTTTAGTGTAGGGATGAAGTCTCTCTCTCCATGCACCACTGGCCGGAGTGCTCTTTTTGCTGCTGGGACTATTTTTTCATCTTGAGCAAGGTTGCCTTGCCCCCTCCCCACCACAGACCCCACCAGTGTTCACCCTTCCACAACCCGGGTTGTTGCAACTATCCCATCATGCTTTTATTGCTTATAGTTTTAATTGTGATGTGGTTTACATTTTGTGTCTTCCATGTGTGTGACTTTTGAATCAATAAAATTACCTTATTCACCACTTCCTTGGTGCCCACAGTTGACTTTCCTGGGAGAACCCCTGAATCTCCTGCCCTTTGTAGTTTTTTTTCAACCTGCCCACCAACCGCCTCATTTGTGACATGCCCACCAGGTGGAACTCAACATAGGCAATGCTGCAGCGGCTGTGCATGCAGCAGAGGGCCATCAATGAGTACCTGTGTGAGTATGGCACAAGGGCAGGCTCAGGGGAGCTTGGCTTCTTTTCGCCACACCAGTGGCTGCTAAAAAAGGATGCATGCACTGTCCTGTCACCATTTGATCAGATGGTGAGTCGCGACGATGCATGCATCAATGACACTATCCCTCTAGTCTTCCTGCTGGAGTACACACTTTGTGAAATCATAGACAGGGCACTTGAGGCAGAACAGCGGGAAGAAGAGGAGGACTTCCTTTCCTCATTAGGCCCCCTTTATGCAGATACCATTCCTGTGGGGCCGCAAAACACACAGGAGAAAGAGGAGGAGAATTGTGGCAGCATGGATGTAGAGGATAACATACAGCAGTCTTCAAGGGATGGTTTTCATTCCCCAGAAACCCCAGGAGTTGTACGTGGCTGGGGAGAGGTTGCTCCTGACAATGACATCCTTAGTGACCCAGAGCACTCAGAATCTCATGCCTCCTCAAACTTACGTTGCATGGGCTCCCTGATTCTGCAAACCCTGCGAAAGGACCCAAGGATTTGTGATATCATGGAGAGGGATCATTACTGGTTGGCAACCCTTCTTGATCCACGTTACAACGATAAAGTTGCAGAACTCATCCTGCCTTTCGCAGAGGGAGTAGATAATAAAAAATCTTGAGGACGCCTTGAAGAAAAAATTGTTTAACACCTTTCCAGACACTGGGAGGTTACCATTTCCTGGACAACGTGTTTCTGAGGCTTTGTTCAGTCAATGGAGCGGTGGAGAAGGCCGCTGGCTGACCGATGCCTTTAAACAATTCTTTAGTCCTCAGCGTCCAGGGCTGTTAGGTTTAAACAACTGTAACAGAATTGCGACCCACACTGTTTGTGGGCTTCCATCAGTATAGCTTTCTCCAGTCTTGAACATAGGTATCAGATATTCTAGCCACCCCCCATACAAAACTAGACGGAACTTAGCTTGTAGAGAACTGTAATCTTTATTGAACAACTCACACCAAATATATACAGGATGGACATGATCAGATTACCCAACCAGGTCAGGTGCCTGATTACCTTATCATATGCAGATGATATTGTATACAGAAATAGAATTAACCTGAACTAATTATCTAGCCATCTGGACAGAAACAATATGATTTCATAACAAATAACAATGGGTCAGACAGGCTTAACAGAAAACACATCACACCTTAATACACAGACAATAGGAAGAGACCACCAGTAACAGACTGTACATCTCTGACACTGAAGAACATGGAACAGAGGCCAATGTGATTAGCACTTTCAATGAACATGTTCAGAATCAAACAGGCCAGAATAGTCTTCATATATTTCTTGAGATATATGGTTGATAAATATTACTGTCCCATTTGAAGTAATCCAAACCATATTCTCAGTGTCCATTAGGTACCTGTCCATTTCCTTGGTCACCTTGTGTTCCTAATAGACACAGGGTGACTTACACATAAGAGGAGCCCAGGGGGCTGAGAGAGGGATTTCTCAACCTCTCTAAGGTAAGCTGTGTTCCACGGGCCCCCCAACCAAAGTGACTCCCATCACAGCAACCATCGGCAGCGCCTGCATCATATGGTGCAGGATTATCCAGGGGCAAGAGCAGACTTGGAGACCTTTCCAACTGAGCATCCACTGGGTTACTGGGTCTTGAGGATGAACCACTTAGCAGAACTTGCTCAATATGCAATCGAGCTACTGGCCTGTCCTGCTGGAGGTTTTGTGATGGATAAAAGAGTGCGTCTGTCCACAGACTTCATTGACCAGCTGACATTTATCAAAATGAATCAGTCCTGGATCATCAGCAGCTATCAAGCCCCTGATGCTTATGTAACTGATTGAATTTGCTAGAGATCTGGGATCCCCTGAAGACTGCCTATGCTGCTTATCCTATTCCTAAATCTTGATTATACTAGCTTCCAACAGTTTTTTTGGTTTAGGGCACCACCAGCTAGCTCCCAAGGCCCAATTTTTCTGCACTTGTTTGACAGGTGCATGTAATTTCAATTTATTTTTTCAAATCTTTTTAACAGCAGGGCCCATTTCTATGCCCAGCAAGAGTAACTGTGAGGGTTTACAGTGTTCAGGCACCACCAACACTCAAGGCCCAAAACTCAAAGGAAAAACAGCTTGGGGGGACCTTTTGAGTCTGGTATGGCTTTTAAGGGGAACTCCACACCAAAATTAAAAAAAAAAATGCATGCATCCGTGCATGCAGCCTGGCAGGCCAGGAAAGGAGGGGGTAGAGCAAGTGCCAGGCCACTTGACAACCCTGGGCTGTGGGGGTCTGCAGGTAAGGGGCTTATCAAAATCTGGAAGCCCCCTTTAAAAAGGGGGCCCCCAGATTCCAGCCTCCCCCATAAGAATTGGTATGAGTATACCCCTACTCATTCATCAAAAAAGTGTAAAAAAGTCAAAACCACAGGAAAAAGTTTTTGACAAGTCCTTTAAAAAAAGAAAAAAAAAGTGTCCCTCAGTGTAAATCTATCGTGAATCACAACGCCCGCTGGACCCGAAAAATAGAAAAAATTGAAAACACTTTGACTATAAGAGGCTAACCGCCATATGCCTGATCTTCGGCTTTGACAGTTCTTTTATAGGCAAGGGGCGGGACCACCCAACTATGCCACCCGGTGTCACCACCCTTTCTGACGTCACGTGAAAATTTTTTTTCATTTATTCATTTTCTAACTAATTCCAATTTAAAAAAAAAAAACTCTGTGAAACAAATAAAAATAAAAAGATCCTTTAATAATAGTGTCGGGGGGGGGGGGGGGTCCCTTTAGTCTGCCTGTAAAGTGGCACTTCTGTAGCAAGTATAGAATATGCTGCAGCAAAAATGAGATTTCTTAAGAAAAAATAAATGCATGAAATGACATTTAAATTGCCTGCTATACAATACCATTGCTGGCAATAGAAAAATATTTAAGAAAATGTTTTATTTTTTTTGACATGGGGTCCCCCCCCAAAATCTATAACAGACCTTTATGCGAGCATGCAGTCCGGCAGGTCAGGAAAGGAGGGAGGGCACCCCACATGCCCTCAACATGGAGAAGTGGGTGCTTTGGGGCAGGGGGGCCCTGTACCCCCCACCCCAAAGCACCTTTTCCCCATGTTGATGGGGACAAGGGCCTCTTCCAGACAACTCTGGGCTGTGGTTGTTTGGGTCTGTGTGTGGGGGGCTTATCAAAATCTGGAAGCCCCCTTTACCAAGGGGCCCCCAAAATCCTACCCCCCCATGTGAATGTACTTGGTACCCATTCACCAAAAATTTTTTAAAAAAATAAAAACACAAAAACTGTTTTTGGCAATTCCTTTATTAAAAAATAAAAAACAGTGTCCCCTGATGTAGATCCATTGTTAATCACACTGCCCGCCGACCTGAAAAAAAGAAAAACAAATCTGCTCTTGCCGACACAGAGGGTACCACCCTCCTGATGTCTCAGACCTGTGGGTTGTTATCTTTTTTTACATTTTGACGTGGGGGGGGGGAGAAACCCTACGCCTTATTTTTTTAAAAATTTCTCTATTGCAGGATTGTTTTTTTTACATAGGGAAGCCCACTGACAGATGATGACTCATGGTTGCTAGGGACGCGGGCATGCATCCTCCTGGCCCGCTGCTTAACATCCAGCTATTTCTTCACACAGAATTCAAATCAGTCGAACGTTTTTCGACCGATCCGAATTCTAATCAATTTGAAAAGTTGAAATACCTTAGAAAATGAAAAAATCTAACGAATTTAACGAAAACTAAACTAAATTTAACGAAAACGAAAAGAAACAAAATGAATTCCGAAACCAAACTAAACGAATTCCATAATGAAACGAAATTAGTAACATAACAAATCAATCCGAAACGAAACAAAACACATTTTTCCATTCTGCACATGCCTATTTACTGTTGATTTCTAGAAAATTGGCTGGAAAATCTAGCCAATCAATTGCTCAGATCCACCATACATCTATATTGTAACAATCTGCACCTGGCTGGCTCAGTTAACTTGAGGCCATGAGTGCAGACAGGAAAACAGGGACACATTAACCCCTTTGCAGGCACCTTCCTACAAGTCGGGTTGAGTTCAGGGGTCTGTGCAGGCCACTTCAGTTCCTTCACTCATCAAACCATCTTTATTGTGAAGCTGGGTTTGGGCACAGAGGCACATTTAATACCGGAACATAAAAAGACTTTCCATTGTTGTCACAAGCACATCACTGATGAGAATATCTCCATGCTCTTTTCTCAGCCTGGCAAGCTCCATTTGATAGATTGACAGCACTGTAGCATAGCCGTATTGACTGTCAGTGCTTTGCCGGTCTCTTCCAGGATTCAAGAAGCAAATTGATTGATGTACTATTTAAATAGCATTAAAAGGTATGTAAACTTCAACAACAAGCTTCATACGTCCAGTAATCTGGCGCATGAAATGATGTACATCCATCCCTAAGGTTGTAATCCAAAAAACATCCAAATTCCTAATATTTTTTTTACTATAATTAGGTATCAACACGATAAAAAAAAAACCTTCACAATTAAAAACAGCAAGCTGAATAGCTCTGAACAGTTTAGGCCTCATGCACACTGGACGTTTTTGGAGCTGCTGTTAGCAGCGTCAGACTTTTTTTTTGCAGCTGCAGAACGCCCATCCATGTTATTCTATGGCCTCATGCACACATAGAGCTTTTAGGAGCACCAAGTGGCATAGGTGTTTTACAGCTCCAAAAAAAAACCCAGGAACTGTGCGTTCTGGAGCTCCAGCGTCAAGCTGCAAAAACGCCTGACGCTACTAAACGTGCCTAAACGCGGCATGACACACGTCAAGCGTTTTTTTTTTAAAAATGTGATTGGTCACTGTAATGACCTGGAAACCAGGAAATACAGAAAAAAATGTGATTGGTGACTGTAATCACATGGAAAACAGGAAATACATGCCCACATTACCCAAGAGACCTTTGCCCCTGTTGAGAAGTGTGGAAGAGAAGAAGCATGACTAGTGATGTTTTTCAGGCAGAGCTGATTTCAGCCATTGAAGCCAATGCAGAACTGTGGGATTTAGCGCATCTATTCTATAATGACCGCCTGCGGAAAACCAAAATCTGGAATTAAATTTCCATGGCGCTCACACCAGACTGGGCCCGGCTGAGCAATTCAGCCAAAAAGGACCGAAGTAAGTTTTTTTTTTAAAAAAAACATATGTTTGCTATGTTTTTTTTTTTTAAAAAGCATATTAACCATTTTTTCAATTTTCCATAGGAGCAGCAGCAGTGGAGCAGCAGCTCCAGCAAGAAAACAACATTTGTTCTACAATCACCTAGCGTTCCTGCGCCGATCAATGATAGAGAACCTAAGAGAGTACGTTTTTTTTTTTTTTTTTTTTATGTCACATATACCCTTTTGTGCATTGCTCTAAAGTACCAAAAAATAAAAAATTTACATTCTTAACCATTTTAATTTTCTGTAGCACAACATCAACCATTTTGGGTATCAAGGAGAAGGAGGTGAATGCTCCAGATGCTGCTTGCGTTGAAACTGGGAGTGTCACAGATACGGAGGTGCTATCACAGAATCTCTCTATTTCCCAAAGCCAATCCCCAGCACAGGTAATTATCTGTCCATTATGTCTCTTCTGTCTGTCAGTCTATGTACCAATCTGAACATGTCCATTTTTGTTCACAGGAATCTAGGAGCCAGGTTACACCTGCCAGCAGCCTCCACCAGGAACCACAATACCACGGGGAAGTTCGTGGCCATGGGAATGGTAGTGCACGTGGTAGAGGCCGCAATCAGTGTCAGAGGGGTGGCATTTTCGCACCTGAAACTGAGGACAGGGTGGTAGCCTTGCTGCAGAAAGTGAGGCAGGAGAGGCGCATCGTGGACCCATTTTTGGATCCTTTGAATCCGCGCGCCTCATTCCTGCGGAACCTGTACCACATCCTGGAGGACATTGGTGGAGCCGAGGAGAAGCACTGTATGGATCGAATATACGGTTTTGCTGTGCAATACCGTACAGCAAAATTAAGTGGTGGGCCACCACCTAGCGATCCATCCAGTGCTTTTCAGGATCTCACAATGTAATCCAGGACTGTAGCAACGCTACCACCCCCCTCATATCAGCAACCTAGTTGGCAGCCACCATCCGGCCATTCCTACCCTTCCTATTACCCCCCACAATTCCCCAAGGAATTATCTCCTCCCCCTCCTCCAGGACATTCAACATGCTGCAATGTTGCCACACCCCCTGCTTTCCAAGGACCCTACCATCCCCAGGACTTTGGGAACGAGCGCCTGCCCCAACCTACCCATTCCCACCACAAATCCACTTTCCCCCATCCCCAATCACCTCATCCGAGCCCTGCTGACCAATCTGCTCAATATCAGCAGTTATAACTTGAGCTTTTTTGTTTTGTTACTCCAGTTTGCTTTTTGTTTTGTTACTCCAGTTTGTAAATTTAATAAATCTTTTTTAAACGTGAATTTGTATGTTTTTTTTTTTTGGGGGTTATGGTACACTTCAGCAGTATGTTAGCATATGGGTATCATACGCTTGCCTCAAGCAGAAGAAAAGGACTCTTTTTCTTCTGCCTGGGGCAAGCGTAAGTGCAGCCCAACAAGGGGTATCATACGCTTGCCTCAAGCAGAAGAAAAGGACTCTTTCTTCTGCCTGGGGCAAGCGTAAGTGCAGCCCAACAAGGGGTATCATACGCTTGCCTCAAGCAGGAGAAAAGGACTCTTTTTCTTCTGCGCTTGCCTCAAGCAGAAGAAAAGGACTCTTTTTCTTCTGCCTGGGGCAAGCGTAAGTGCAGCCCAACAAGGGGTATCATACGCTTGCCTCAAGCAGAAGAAAAAGACTCTTTTTCTTCTGCCTGGGGCAAGCGTAAGTGCAGCCCAACAAGGGGTATCATACGCTTGCCTCAAGCAGAAGAAAAGGACTCTTTTTCTTCTGCCTGGGGCAAGCGTAAGTGCAGCCCAACAAGGGGTATCATACACTTGCCTCAAGCAGAAGAAAAGGACTCTTTTTCTTCTGCCTGGAGCAAGCGTAAGTGCAGCCCAAAAAGGGGTATCATACGCTTGCCTCAAGCAGAAGAAAAGGACTCTTTTCCTGCAGCCCAACAAGGTACATGGCACAGCTGAACTAAAGAAATGGGAGACATGAAAAGAACTGCCAAATTTGAAATTGCTTTATTTCTAAAAAAAAAAAACAAGGAGGCAGAGCTTAGAAAGATACAACATTTTTAAAAAAAAAAAAAATCATTTTGCCAGGAAACTTCTCCATCAGGTGATAAGAAGAAATCGGCAAACTGATTCCGAATGCCCATCACCCGTGCCGTTGACCGCAAGTCCAAAAATTGCACCCGTTGTTTTGGGTTTCGGGGTTCCGGTTCAATGGTGCTCCTCTCCTTCTCCCGCAGGAAGTTGTGGAGAACACAGCATGCCAGGACCACCTTAATGGCATTCTCCACATCAAGCTGCATGCAGGTGAGTAACACTCTCCATTTTGCTGTCAGGACTCCAAAGGCACATTCAACAACGCGGCGTGCACGGCTGAGACGATAATTAAAAATCTTTTGGCTGTCGCTGAGACAATAGCCACTGTATGGCCTCATTATATTTTCACCAAGTCCACAGGCCTCGTCTGCTACCATGACCAATGGTAAGCTTGGTTCCTCGGTACAAGGTAGAGGCCTGCTTTCTGGAATGTTGAACCTTCCTTCATTTAGCCGACGTCCGAACGCTGAATCACGAAATATGCGGGCACCACTCTGGCTGCCATATGCTCCAACGTCAACCACAATGAAACGCAGATTCGCATCAGCCAATGCCAGGAGGACCACCGAAAAGTATTTTTTATAGTTAAAATATGATGAACCTGAGTGCGGAGGCTTCTTCACCCTGATGTATTTGCCATCCAGGGCGCCCAGACAATTGGGAAACTGAGTTTTTTCCCAAAATTCATCCACCACTGCTTCCCAGAGGTCTTCTGTTGGCTCTGGCATTACGACTTAATTCAGCTCCTCCCATGTTGCCACACAGCTTTCTCGAACTATCTCGAGACACCAAGAAGAAAGTGGAGGTGTAAGGACACGAAACACTGAAAAGTTCCTGTAGCAAGGAACCTAAAAGAACAAAATTGGGAGTGTCAAAACAATACAATGCAATACATTTTGTACACATGCAATGCGACATAAGCTATGCAATCGGTTTGCAAGAAATTGCAATGAACAGACTTCGCATGCGATTTGCATAGCAGTGTGGTACAAATTGCATGCAATGTCATGCAATGTGTGACATTGCATATGTGTGAACAGGCACTAACCCCCCTTCAAAACAAATATCACTTACCGGAGTGTCACAAGCAGTCGTTCCTCTGGTGACACACTGCTTCTCATCCTGGTGTCCATCTTTTCTAGCCTTGGCCTGAGCCTCTCCAGCAGGTCATCGAAGACAGGCACTGACATTCTTGTAAAGTTTAAGAATTTTTCAGGATGCATGTGAAGTACTCTCTGAAAGTACCCCAACGTAGGACGCTGGGATACAATGGGATGTATCCAGAATCTACGCCGTCTGCTGCTTCTCTCCTCTTCCTCCTCCATCTGTCTCCTCCGCCGCATCCTACGCAGAACAATCAGCAGGATTGCCTCGTCGATTTTTTGAATCACAGGATCCATTTTCCTCAAAACAATCTCCCAAAACTCAGTAAAATGCTCTCTCCTCAGTTTCTCCTCACAAAATGGCATAGTCGTGTGATATTTCACATATTTTATGGAATTCTGGGTAATATGGGAGTGAATTTATGTAAAAAGTTGTGTTTAGTTAAAAAAACGCTTGTTAGCTCTGACGCGCCTGAACGCGATATGACGCCAATGCAAAACGCGGCTTGAGGCGCGTTTTTAACGCCGCTTTTTCCTGGCGTCAAGAAACAGCTTTGGAGCTCGTTTTTATGATGCCCTGTGTGCATGGAGCCTAATAGTCATGTTTTCAATGTTGTTTACAATCACTTGCCTTGTGACTCCACAGAGGACCAATGAAATGCAGGAATAAAGGTGCATTATAATCTCTACGCATTTCATGAATATTCATTCACTTCATCAGGAGTGGGTACTAAAAGTTAGAACTAGAAATGGTAATAGCACATTCATCCTTTATAAGAGTGAGTCAATACTCCAAACCCTAAAAATGAATCTAATACTTACAGATCAGCTTGAAAAATAATTAAAAGTCATAATGGAACTTCTAAGTGGCAATGATAAAAAGGCATCTGACCTGGGAGCTGTGGGCAGGGGCAAACAACAACAACAAATAGCACACAGATGGAAAAAAGAGATCTTCCTAGCTCAATAACATACCAAAGGTAAGTGGGCACCGGCAATCGCTCCCCTGTGGAGAACTTTTGCGCAAACCAATTAATATACACTTATAGGGATTTTTTTTACCAAAAAAATGTAGCAGAATACAAATTGGCCTAAAATGATAAAACAATTCGATTTTTACATTTTTTTTTTTTTTGGAAATGTTATATAACAGAAAGTAAAAAAATATTGTTTTTTTTTTCAGAATTGTCCTATTTTTTTGTTTATAGTGCAAAAAAATAAAAATCGCACAGGTGATCAAATATCACCAAAAGAAAGCTCTATTTGTAGGAAAAAAGGACATCAATTTTATTAGGGTACAGCGTCGCACGACCGCGCAATTTTAAGGTAAATAACGCAGTGTCGTATCACAAAAAATAGCCTGGTCATTAGGGGGGTAAATCCTTCCGGTCCAGAAGTGATTAAAGGTGAACTTAACCTTTAATATTCTTTTGAGGCCCTTTGTTATATCTGTTTGATATGTGCCAACAGATACCAGTTGATTAGGACAGAAATCCAGTAAGTTTATTACTTCCCGTGCTACACTGTAATTAGCTAGCATTGTTTCTAGTTATTTCTGCAGACTACAGAATACCCCCTTTTTATGTTATATAGGGGACGTGTTCTGATGTCCAAACACACTTCTTAGACTAGGGTGAAAGCGCTGCTCCTCAATAGGTACAGACCAGTAAATGAGTGTTGTTACTCTAGTTCAGCAAGTGTGGTACTAGTTAAATTACCAGATGAAATGAAAGAGAAAAGAGATTGAAAAAAAGAAAACTAATGCTGCCACCACATGCAAGGACTGGAAAGCTGCAATATATAACAGGTTTGTTCTTTGGTTTAGCTACAGTTGAAATATTTTTAATTACTACATAACAGGAATAAATGGCAATTATTTGCATCTGCGTATATTTTTAATTCTTTAAGATTTTTGAGATGAACACCACATGATTTTTAATTATTTTTGAAAGCTAGTGCATCTTTTCTGAAGTATGTATTATTTGTAATACATTTGCTAATTAGGAAAATAAATAATTAGCAGACATTTATGTATTTTGCAAAATGAGGAAAATACAATTTTTTTAGCTTTAGCAAGGTCTATATATTCAGCCTTCTCCGTGAAACAGTATTTCTATTTTTCTGCAGTAAGCGGATGCCGTTCTGAATTTTACCACCATCACATCTGACATGGTCATCTGATCTGCTCAACTTCTTGTTGTACAAGATGCAGGACCAAGATAAAGCTAATAGAATGGAGGCATGGTTACACTGTACAATCATTCTTTCCAAGTCCCTTAGCTTTACGACTCTCTGCACTTGTTTTTAGCTTATGTAGATGGCACTTAGGCCCCATTCACGCCCCAGCGTTATGTAACTTGAAGCTTGAAGCTTGAAGCTCCAAAACGCTGGATTAGAAAAAAATCAATTATTCTCTATGGAGACGGTTCACATCTCTACTCCAAGTTGCCGGAAGCCAAACGCCTGAAGCTCAAAAAAGTTCTGGAGCTTTTTTTGTAGCTCTAATTGGGGAGATCTGAGCATTTTGGCGTGCATTTATTGCCATAGAAATAAATGGAAAAGCATCATTTGCGCGGGTTTTTTAGCATTTGCACGTTTTGTCGTGCGTATTTGCACGATTTTCTGCTCAAATGAAAACATTTTAAAATAAAATATTAATAATATATGAATAAGTATATCTAAAACAATTACAGAAATAACAAAAGACATCACAAATAATAAATATATAAAAGAAATGAATAATATGTATTAATACATAAATAGTAATTAACCCCTAACCTTAAAAAAACTATAAATAAATTATTATTATTGTTATTAATATTATTAAAAAATAATAATACATAAACACCCAACACCAAAAAAAAAAAAAGACTGTTACCATAGTAATAATATTTATTTATTTATTTATTTTGTGTTAGGGTGTTTAGCTATTTAATATTATTATTATTTTTTTTTTAAGGTTATAGGTTTAAATTAGGGGTTATTTATGTATTTATTTAATATTACTTACTACTCATTTATTGAATGTGATTAATATTAAATATTTATGATTATTTTTATTTATTTTTTTTTAATATTAATAATGTTAGTAGTAGTAGTGGTAGTAGTAGTAGTAGTAGTAGTAGTAGTATTAACACCCTAACAAAAATAAATAAATTAAAAAAAAAAGAATAATAATATATAACCCTAACCCCTAATCCCAACCCTAACCCTAACTCCTAATCCTAATCCTAACCTTAACTCTAAACCTTTACTCTAACGAAAAAATAAATCAATAAATGAATAATATTAATATTAATATTAATAATAAAGAAATAAAAGCTAAAAAAGCTGAAATGCCTAGCAACAAATGATGCAACAGATGATAGTTTTCTCTATTGGATAATAAAAAAAATGCCAAAGCTCAAAAACGCTGTATAAAAATGTGCATAAAAACGCGACCTTCAACTGAACCATACAGAGCAGAAACCATAGGCCCAACCATGTGATACAATGGCACTTACCATGTACATAGGCACTTGAGAATACAAGTTAATGCAAGCTAATTGAAGACACTTACACTTTTAAATAAATCTTTGAGCAGGCTATGGCTATTCAAGCATAATTTTTAAGCCGGCCATAGATAGATCAAAATTCAGCCGGTAAAGTAGGGATCTGATGAATTTCAATCTATGTGTGGCTGTTGGTGTTTGACAATCATCGATTTCTGTTGAACAAACTTGTTGGATTTTTTTTTTCCTGAGTCAGCTGGCTGCAGCTGCTGATCAGCGTAGTTCTGAAAAGCAGTTCTGAGTCCCACTGTCAGAATACAATGTCCCAGTGGAGAGGATTCCTCTATCCACCTGGAATGTGAATTGAGGAAACTGTTCACTTTTTTTACATTCAGCCCACTTGCTAAACAAAAATAAATCAAATAATGGCCTGCTTTAAAGCCCAACTCAAGTGTAATTTTTATAAATCAACTTCCACCCCTACTATAGTAATATAAAAAAAAACTTTGCAAAACAGTACTCACCTCCTCTTGCCCAAAGTGCCCTTCATAGTCCAGTTCTGGTCCTCTTTTAGGTTTTAGCTAAATGTATTCACCTAATCCATTTCCTGTAGGCCTAGGTTGGCACTGGATTCACAGAGGAATGGGGCAGAGAGCAGCATTCAGAAAGTTGCCACCACTGGGAAGGGCAGCTGGTAAGGGGCTTTGGCTGATGGGACTGTTGGGCAGGGGAGGAGGGGGAATAAAACTAGTATTGGCTTTAACTAGTATGTGGCCTTTATAAAAGCCAGTGTTATCTAGGTCCCCCCAAGTTAGGTCCCCTACATTCAAAAAGCTTTTCAAACATGTTGTCAAACAATTCATTAGAAACTTTATTGACAAAAGCTGACGGACTACTTACCTTCACACACATTATATTGCCAAAATGCCTCCAAATAAACAAGTTCAGGTGTTTCCAGAGTAGTATACTGGTAATGATATGTAGCACAGACCCAAGACCGGCTTGCTGTTTTATCTGGGGTTCCATTTCCTGTAGGGCACATGGCAGCCAGTAACACAATAGTTCACAGTCATTCAACTCAGGAAACAGGCAGTGCATGTCTTTTTGCAGTTTACTTGCTGGTGAAACTTGGGTAGGGTGCAGGGGAGCCTTGGGCTACTCCGAACTAGCAGAAATACAATGGAGGACACCTCTAACTGTTCTGTCTCTTCAGGGTGCAAGTGCCCTCTTTTACTCAGGGGACCCCATTGCAGAGGTATAGCCTAATTGTATAGCCTAACTGAAAACTGAAGTGAGTGCTCCTAAAAGTGACAAGGACAGGACTAGGATCCTTAAAGCAGAGTTCCGCCCTCCCCCTCCAAAAATTAAAAGTCAACAGCTACACATACTGTAACTGCTGACTTTTAATATTAGGACACTTACCTGTCCTGGAGTCCAGCGATGTCGGCACCGCAGCCGGTGTTTCCATCGGCTTTCGGGTGCTGCCGCCGCCATTGCCGGTGAGGGAACCCGGGCGGGTCCCTACTGCACATGCATGAAGCACGCTGCGCATTCCTACTGGCTCGGCAGCGGGGGAGGGAGGAGGGGGCCAAACTTCCGAGGGACGGAGCCGCGGCGCCGTATCTCGGAAGTGGGCAAGAGTATCTGTCAAAAACAAGTACCCATTCCCCCCTCCCCCATGAAAGGTGCCAAATGTGGGGGGGGGAACAAAAGAGCGGAAGTTCCACTTTTGGGTGGAACTCCGCTTTAAGGCTTGTACTCACTATGCCTTGGTACTTTAATTCCCTCTATTACTACCAGTAAGTTTCTGTACAGAATGTCTCCAGGTCGGATCCTGTGGACTACCTGCGCTGCTTTCAGGGACTTTGGATGTGGGTCCCCTAGCTCTAGCTGGAGCTGGGACACAGATGGCTTCTTCTAAGCTGTGGCAAACAGCCCAGAGGGCCCTAGCCCTCAGGTTAGGTATTCTCCCATAGGAATAAGGACCCTGCTGTTCCAGGCCCCAGACTATTTTTGCACACCTCAGCCCCCCTGCTGGTCACCCTCTCAACCAGGGATTGGCTGAAGCTGCATGAATATTTAGCCCAGGGTCTGCCTCTCCCACCCACTTTACTCCAGAACTTACTGGAATGTAGGGGAAAGTAGTTGGACCTGCATCAGCAGAACCTAGAAAAGCCAAAAGCAATTAAACACTGCTCCTCTTTTTACAGGGGAACCAAAGAATAATTTTGCCTAAACTATAGCGATCTAGCTAGGAGGGTGCTACAGACATAGGGCACATCCTAATCACCCTGTGGGGTGCCGAATTCCCCTGCTTCCTGGCGCCCCTGTCCCCCCCCCTCCTGCCCCCCTGCAGTGCTGCCAGCTTCCCTAATCTCCTCTCCTCTGCCATTTGCTGCTGCGGGGGATGTTTCAGGATGGAGAGCGGGGGAAGGGGCCAGTAAATATTTCATTTACTGATCCCTTCATTTTCTGAATGAACACAGTGAGTGATTGGTACAGATTGCTTCTGTGTTCATTCTTAACTGGAGAAAAGTAAAATGTGTTTACTATGCTTCAGATGTGAATGAACAGGAAACCGCTCAGCACAGAGCACTTCCAATTTGTTCACTGTCCAGTGCAGCTGAGGCTGCAGAGAAAGGGACTGGGGAAGCTCTTTTCTTTTCCCTGTCTCAAAAGTGAGACATCAGGAGTCTGTTTAGACCCCTGATATTTGACCAAAGCCTCCCAATGGGGCTCCTAAAAAAACTGTAAAATAAATAAAAGATAATGTAAAAAATAATGAAAAAAAAGATAAAATTGTAAAACATAATAAAAATAAAAACTGCTGGTGCAATTCTTGCTATAATAAACTGTATAAAATAGAGGGGTTTCAACCCTGGGAAACATTGGGTATTCGTTATATTTGGCAATTTTACAGCCAGACCACTTTCAAGTCCTTCTTAGACCTACAGAGGGAGTTCCAGCTGCCTAGATAGCAATTTTACAGATATCTCCAACTTTGCCATGCCCTGCAGACTTAAGCTCGACATTCCAGATTGGAGCTCACCATACATATTTTAATAAGTAACATTCTGGCCGAACAGAATAGGAAGGGCATGATTTTGTATATATACAGTACTCCCCCCTCTCTGCAAGGACACAAGATGCAGTCAAATTGCCACGCAGACATGGGTGGGAGCAGGACTTGGGTGAGATTGGAGGAGAGGACTGGGAACTCTGTTTTCAGTCTCTGCCACCTTCAGTCTCTCATTTGTACAGACTTTCACAGCTATTTCTTTTGCATAGAATTTACCGTACCTCGGCACAACTTCACTGATGGGGAAAGAGGGATTTTCCTTTATGCCCCAAATGTAGTAGAGAGGATGGAGACCTTATGCACCTGTTGTGGCATTGCCCAAAACTTTATCAGACCGCTGTCCCGTTATACCCAGTGACTTGATTGCTAGGCGCGGTGGATGAGGAAATTTTTACCCCTCCGAAAAATGTAGCAGTGCTTAGATTGCTGTAAATTGCTCGCAAACAAATCGCTAGTTTATGGATATCACCGCAAATCCCAACAATAAAACAGTGGATTGATCAAGTAAATGCCATCCATACTAAAGATGAACATATGAGTAGAGAAATGCTTCAAACATTTTTTTTTTAAATATGGCAGCCATGGCTAGACACTCCAGGTCTAGCACCATCCCAACTAGTCCTGTTCAGACTTCTACAGGTGTAAAGTCTTAATGTCTCTAACACTTCAATTACTAGGTATTCAAATTGTCTACAATCTATCTACATTTGACCTAATTAGGGAATTGGTATTGGTTTTATGTCTCTTTCTCACTGGACAGATAATATCTAAGACCCGAGGGTCACTGTTACTATGTATTATTGGTTTGTTTTGCCTCCCCTTCGGGAAAGGCTGTTAGTTAGCCTCTACCTCTTCTGTCTATATAAATGTCCTTGTGTCATTCAGTCAGTTGAACGCTCTCATTGGGCGTATATTGTCTTAGAATTAAGATGGGGTACATTAGTTAAAAGTGTTCACCAAAGTACTTGGGAATAACAATGCTAGTTATCATGTGAACCATTTTTTTATTTTTGTGTACTGTTTCTTCCTCATTGTATGTACTGATTGATTTCTGTCTTTATTTCATAACTGACCATGTGACACAATAAAAATGTTTTTGATTAAAAAATAATAATCTGCTGATATACACACATGTGTGTTTGGGCTCTGGAGTGCACACCGTAATGCAATAGGCTTCACACACCAATGGCTACAGATATATAAGACAACAGACATTGAAGACAATTGTACACTTCCAACCCTTTGGGGAAGGCCCCTTTCTGTTCCAGCATGACTGTGCTCCTGTACACAAAGCTGGCTCCATAAAGATATGCTTTGATGAGTTTGGTATGGAGGAACTTGAGTGGCCTGCACGGAGCCCTGACCTCGACCCTACTGAACACCCATGGAATCAATTGGAACAAGCCAGGTATTTTCATCCAATAGCAATACATGACCTCACAAATGCTCTTTTGGTTGAATGGCCACAAAAAAAAAGGGAACATGAGGAAAGCCTTTCCAGAAGAGTTAAGGATGTTTTAGTAGCAAAGGGACTTACTATTGATGCCTATGGTTTTGGAATAGGATGTCCAAGAAGCTCACATATCTGTGATGCTCAGATGTTCACAAACATTTAGTCGTATAATGTAAAAGGAAGAGCTTCATTTAAAGTGGGTGAGGGGTTAGAAGAAGTCTTGATGTAGATAAGTAAGGTTAGTGGTGGATACGGGTACAGTCTATGCCACATTCACAATTTGTTACTTGTTTTCCAAGACTGCTCTGTTTCACTGTTCTGCTGTTTTGAAAAATGTGCGAGTCCCCCATTGCAATCCAAGATATGAAGAGTTACAACACCAAGGTATAATTAAAGTGGTTCTAAAGCCAGAAGGTTTTTTACCTTAATGCATTCTCTGCATTAAAATGGATGTAAACCCCCTTTCATGAAACCTGACCCGGGCACACATATATGTAGTGTTTGCTTATCCCTCTCCAAAGCTCTAAGTCCCATGTTGTTCTGCTGCTCCATTCTTCTGTTATCAGCATGATCATTTTTTTACAAGTTCTCCGACACAGGAGATAAAAGCAGCTGAAAATTTGTGTCAGGGAAGAGACTTAGAGACAGATAAGCGGAGAGCTTGTCTATTCACAGCACAACTCTGCAAGTTTCTTCATTCCTCTGCCTATGTGGAGGGGGGTGTGTGCCTTTCCCCCAATCAGCTCACAAACAGTGTATGCCTTGACTCCCTTCCCACTGCTGACACAGGAAGAAAAATTTATAACACAATATGCACTTTCTAAAGAATATAGAAAGCTGAAGACAGCAGATATACATGTAAAACTTATGTAGGGAGATTTGTTTCATCCCTGTGTATCATCTGAGGCTGTTCACTTCACTGGGTATATGTGAGGGTTTACATCCAATTTAAGGTGAATGAAAAGCGTCTCTCGTCTCTCTCGCTCCTCATTACCTCAGAGACAGCAGCTGCAATCACAGCCAGGGAAGATTGAGTGGTGGTGGGCCAAGCCAGGCTCTGTGTGTCAATGTACACACAGAGTGCAGCTTAGGAGTGAGGACGCACAAGTGCCCCCATAGTAAGTGGCTTTCTACAGGGGCACTCAGCACCGGCAGGGAACCCGAGAAGAGGAAGATCAGAGCTGCTCTGTGTAATACCATTACACAGAGCGGACACGTATAACATGTTTGTTATTTTAATTTAAAAAAATTTGCATTTTCAATCACTTTAATATCCACTTTTTATAATGCATACACATGCTATGTGTTGTATCTATTTAGAGGAGCTGCACTGCACACATTTTTTGTTGTGATTTAATATTATTTTAATTTCAAGCTGTAAATTTTCATAAATCATAGTCTATTAGTGTGCTAAGTGAGCATTTTCTATGTGTGTATTATTCTAGAGCGGGTAATTTAGGAAACAATGCAATTTTCACAAGCTAATGTGTACTACTTGATCATCGTCTGCCTTCTGCCTTGGGGAACGCCAATGTCCATGCTCAAAGCTATCACGTATTTACAGAAATGGGGCTGATTTACTAAGACTGGTTTATGAAAAGCAAAGTAAATGTATGGCAGTTGCTCAGACCTGGTCAGGTTCTTGCCGATTAAGTAGTGGAGCTGCTGGATGTATTTGGTCCACTGTTCCTGTGCCCACGACTCTGCAAACAGCACCACACATTCTGACACACCTGATTGGATGGGGAAATTTTATTGCAGATGTATATGCAGTACCCTGGTAGTAGAAGAGATATGAAACAAGAGCAATGATACAGCAAACAGTTAAGCTATAGCAAGGAATATATTGCAAATAGGTGAATAGTAGAAAAATATATATTGTTTAAAACAAGTGATGGGTGTAGAGAGAAACCTCTCCTAAACCCTATACTCGGCATCAATTCGCCGATCCCTGCTGAGCAGACTGATGACAGGACCGTCTCTGCTCACTGTGCAGAGACAGACCTGTCAGAGTCCCGCTCTCCCCTATGGGAGATCGGATGAAAACAGACCGCCTGTCCGTTTTCATCTAATCCGTTCCTCCAGACAGATGGAAAATAGGGTTTGCATCCCTCTGGATTTCCCGGACAAGATCAGATCGGATGGCAGCGGATGCGAGCGGACATGCCACCACTGACATCCGCTGCTCCATAGGGGTGCATGGAGCATCCGATCAGATCCGCCAGGAAACCTGACTGGAAAGCCTGAAAGGGGCCTAACAGTTCAGGAGTAGTTTTTAATATAGTCTCCTCTGTTGTCTATCTTGTTGGGGCTCAATTGTTATGTTGGTGTGCTCAGGATAATGTCCCTTTAAGCAGTGATGATGGCCCTGACTCTTGTCCCTTTAGGCAATGATAAAAGTTACTGGCTCTGTGATCCTCACAGGCATTACTGTCCCTTTTTTGTCAAAGTGTTATGTGGATTTGGCCAGCGGCCTCTCACCAACTCCTAGTGTTAGCAGGTGGTCTCCCTCTTTATACTTGGTGAAACACAGCCCGTCTGTGTCTGCAGTGTGCTTCGCCCTTGATCAAGCAGTGGACTCCACTAACATTCATAGCTCTTTCCAATGTCCTCAGATGTCTGTCACCGTGCCTCTCTCACATCGGTGAGCAGTCTCCTAGCAGTCAAATGTGCATACAGTCCTTTCAAAAACACCCTCCACACTTCTTCTCCAAAGCCCTGGAAAACATCAGGTAACCACCTCTTCACTTTGCCCCATTGCCTTGTTGGATTTTTCCTATTTCCAGTTTACAAAGCTAGCTTAAGCCTCGTACACACGCACCGATTGTTGGCCGACTGATCGGCCGTCTTTTGTCCAGTGTTGTTGTGTTGGTTGAAATGTGCTCTAGACTGCACACGAATTTTGTCGGCCAACAACAACCAACTGCAGAAGTGATGTCATGTTCTGGTCTACTTTTCGTGTGTTTTTTTCTTCTCTGAGCATGCCCAGTCTTGATCATCACATTTTTGTCTGCCGAAATCTGTACTGACTGAGGAACAATCGGCCGTTCTGCTGATGGCCAACAAAAATTTTATAGCATGCACACCAGATTTTGTTCAGCCGAAAAGTCGCAGTCGGTTGTCGGAAGCATCATACTAACAAGCCGACAATCGGCCGATCGGCCGTTGGCCGAAAATTTACGGCCAACAATCGGTGCGTGTGTACGAGGCTTTAGTCTGTCAGAACTACACCTCCCCCAATACTTGAAGTCCACATCCTGTGTGTATCCTTAATCGGTAGAGGGCAGGCTTGACACTGGCTGCACAGTTCCATGATCCATGGTTTTTTACATTTGTCCATGAATGTTTATTACGGACATGCAATCTGCATGTCTGTAATGGACATTCACGGACAGATGTAAAAATCGCAGATTTTACAAACTTTTTGTGAATTTACTGACAATTGGCAACCCTGTCAGGAGGGCAATACCATTTTTGCTTTTCTATATATATATATATATATATATATATATATGTAGCACCTTCTTAGGTAGGTGCTAGAGAGTGAGTATAGTTTTAGCTCTGTCGGCCTATCAGAGGAGCAGCAGGCAAATTCTATATTGCTTTCTGCTTAACAGGGAGCAGGATCTGTGAGTTAGGTCTGCTCATGGTGCTCAGTGTGTGATTCATCTGGTCTAGGGGAGTGTTTCACGCTGGTCCAATAGGGAGGCATATTAGAAAGTGGAGGAAACCTGGCCAATGAGTACACAGGCTTTGATACAGCCCCAGTGATTGGCACAGACTGATAGTGTCGGTGCATTGTGGGGTGTGACATAAAAGCCAGGAGCACATGTGCTGGGGGTCTTTGGCTGGTGAGCAGAGTCCCAGAAGGAGGGTAGCGGCTGCCTCCTCCTCTGCAGCAGTTGGTGTATGGTCAGGTCACAGGCAGTCAGCCTGGTGAGCCAGAAGGAAGGAGCTGAACCCAGAGGTCCAGGAGAGCTGACTAAGAGGGGTTGAGACACTGGAGAACCTGTAAAAACAGTATCGTGGGTACAGGGGATCGAGTCTAAGGGCCTGACCAGGAAGGGGGCCACCCCGGACTGCAGTAGTCAGAGGACGGGTGTCAGTTGGTGGATAGCAAGGGGGTGCAAGGCGAGTACCCTAAAGAGAAGTGCTAAGCAAGCTGTCTATTCAGGAACTTTACTTCATCTGTTGACAAGGTGAAGCTGCGGCCTAGCTGCATCCTCAGATAGAAGTCCTCAACATTGTGAATAGTTCAAGTTATGGAGTATCCCACTCTTCCCTTCTCCCATCCCCGTATAAAATAAAAACAACAAAACAACAACCCCTAGACTGTTTATTGACTGAGCTGGAGAGTAAAGTGTTAAAATTCTGCATGCAGTTGCTACAGGTAACCCAGAGGGAGCCGAAAAGGTGGGGAATCCAGCAGCCCTCATGGGGGCAGTGCTACATATATATATATATATATACTCATTGGGCACTTTAATAGGTAGACCTTGTTAGTACCGGGTTGAAGCTTTTTGCCTTCAGAACTGCCTTAATTCTTTTTGGCATAGATTCAACAAGGTGTTGGAAATATTTCACAGATATTTTGGTCCATCTTGACATGAAAGCATCACACAGTTGCTGCAGATTTATCAGCTGCACATCCCTGATGCAAATCTCCCGTTCCACCACATCCCAAAGGTGCTCTATTGGATTGAGATCTGGTGACTGTGGAGGCCATTGCAGAACAGTGATCTTATTGTCATGTTCAAGAAACCAGTTTGAGATGATTTGAGCTTTGTGACATGGGGCATTATCCTGCTGGAATTAGCCATTAGAAGATGGGTACACTGTAGTCATAAAGGGATGGACATGGTCAGCAACAATACTCAGGTAGGCCGTGGTGTTTAAACTATGCTCGATCCGTACTAAGGGGCCCAAAGTGTGCCAAGAAAATATCTCCCACACCATTACACCACCATCAGACTGAACAGTTGATACATGGCAGGATGGAGCCATGCTTTCATGTGGTTTACCCCAAATTCTGACCCTACCATCTGAAATACGTAGCTGAAATCGACTCATCAGACCAGGCAATGCTTTTCCAATCCTCTATTGTCCAATTTTGATGAGCCTGTGTGAATTGTAGCCTCAGTTTCCTGTTCTTAGCTGACAGGAGTAGCACCCGGTGTTGTCTTCTGCTGCAATAGCCCATCTACTTCAAGGTTTGATGTGTTGTGCACTAGTGGTTATTTGAGTTACTGTTCTATCATCTCAAACTAGTCTGCCCATTCTGCTTTGACCTCTGACATCAACAAGACATTTTCGCAAAACAAAAACAAAACTGCTGCTCACTGGATATTTTCTCTTTTTTGTGATGTGTTGTGCACGAGTGGTTATTTGAGTTACTGTTCTATCATCTCAAACTAGTCTGCCCATTCTGCTTTGACTTCTGACATCAACAAGACATTTTCGCAAAACAAAACTGCTGCTCACTGGATATTTTCTCTTTTTCGGACCATTCTCTGTAAACCCTAGAGATGGTTGTGCGTGAAAATCCCAGTAGATCAGCAGTTTTTAAAATACTCATACCAGCCCATCTGGCACCAACAACCATGCCATGTTCAAAGTCACTTAAATCCCCTTCCTTCCCCATTCTGATACTCGGTTTGAATTTCAGCAAGTCATCTTCACCACGTCTAGATGCCTATATGCATTGAGTTGCTGCCATGTTATTGGCTGATTAGCAATATGTGTTACCAATCAATTGAACAGCTGTACTTAATAAAGTGGTCAGTGAGTGTACATTACCTGTTTGGAGTTCATTAATAATATTATATGCTATGTACAGTCTTACATATACAGTCCTATTGCACGCATCAGCTAATCTTCGTTGTTGCCAAAAATATACAACTTACTGGCATTTCTTCAGCTAAAGCTTTCCTTTCCTGTTTGACCCCACCACCTTCTTCCTTAAAGGACTTGTCATCAACCTATAGCAAATCAGAATGTACAGGTATTGATGTTGAGGTTGTTAAAAGGAAATTATGAAAAATAAGTAAGGCTTATATACCATTAAGGAAGCCAGGCTCGCTAATGTACAATGTAACACTCGGTGTGATCGACACGTTTAAAAATAAACGGCTGGAGGATTGAAGAAGCGAGAGACAACATTTGATTTAGGAAAACTATAGGCCAACACACACAATTCAATCTTTCTACAATTCTGTTGTAATCAGAGAAGCTATGATTTCTAATTTCATAATAGGACTAATCTCTGGTCTGAAAACATGTAGAGCTCATCAGCCTATACGAATCAAAGTGATGATGTCATCCAGACTTTTATTTACAAAGGCATTTGTTGTACATAAATTGACTTTATATACTTTATGGTTATTGAGTGGTTTTTGAGCAATATATTGAAATTGACAAATTTTGTGCCTGGCTTTAATCTTCAGGGCTCTGCTTCTCTGTGTTAGGCGAACACACAAACACCTGATGTTCGAGTCGAATTTACGTTCGACTTGAACCTCAAGCCCATTCCTAATGCCTAAAATTAACTCCAAATTGATTGATTGGCAAATTTCACCCACACCCACCACAGTATAAAACAAGACCACCTATATGGAGGACACATGCTAGGGTGGCACAGTTTGGGGTTCTTCCACTATAGTGGGGTTCTTTAATTAAGGGGTTCTTTAATTTAATGCACTCCAGCGACTGCACAAAGCGAAAATCTACAGCAAGCTACTTTGCAACAGACCAACCTACAGGTGACCTTGTTTCTTCATTCAGCTCTCCTTCCTCTCTGTAACCTGCATTCTTCACCCCTCCTTTTCACATTTGTATCCTCTCCCCTAAACTCTGTTTTCTTCACCCCTCTTCTCCACCCCACAATTTGGGGATACTGTACTCATTATCTCCTCCCAATTCTAATCCCATATGTTAATAGAACCCCCAGGATACTGAGGAATGTCCCCTCATATAAATCGTCATGTTACCTTCCTTACCATTCTGTTTCTCCTAACCTCTGGAGATATATCCCCAAACCTCCTTTATTTAACTGTACCCAAGGCACCCATCACTTTGTACTCTCTGGCAGCAGCTGCAATCCACACAATTTAGTTTCATTTCCTCTTCTTCCCAAAACCAGCCTCTCCTTCTTCTGCGCCCTCTGGAATGCCCACTCTGTCCGCAATAATCTCCCCTCTGTTCATGACCTCTTTGTCTCTAACTCCTTTAAACTACTTGCTGTCACCAAAACCTGGCTTCATAAATCAGACACTTCTGCTTCCCTCTCCCATAGTGGACTCACTCCCCTAGACCTAATGGACGCAAGGGAGGTGGAGTGGGAATCCTCCTATCCCCACAGAGCACCTTCCAGGTTCTCCTCCCTCTCTGTCCCTCTCATCATTTAAAGCTCACCGTATACATCTATTTTCTCTAATTTCTTTAAGAATTGCTGTGATCTACTGGCCTCCTGGACCAGTATTAACTTTCCTTGATGACTTCTCTGCCTGGCTACCCTACTTTCTCTCTTCTGAAATTCCCACAATCATTCTCAGGCGATGTTAACATCTCAGTTAATACTAACACTCCTACTACTTCTAAACTTCTTAGTTTAACCTCCTCATTTGACCCGAAGCAAAGGTTACATGCTTCTACTCACTCTTATATCAACACCCTCGACATTGTATTCTCCTACCTATGCACTCTCCAAAAATCCTCTTCCTCTCTTTGATCACCACCTTATTAGTTTCGCTCTCTCCCTGTATTCCACTACCTCCCCTTCAACCGCCTAACAATTACCTATAGAAACCTTTGTCACTTCAACCTTTCTCTTCTTTATTCTGCTATTGACCACCTCTATGACAAAGTCTCAGCCATGTCCTGACCCAATCTAGCCACTTGTGTCTACAATAGATCCCTGTCCTCTGCCCTGGATAAGGTTGCCTCCCTCACTACACACAGAATCAGGCCACAATCCCTACAACCCTGGGAAACATATGACACCAGAAGTCTCAAAAAATGTAGCTGCTATATTACCACATATGCACAAATGGGAATCTAAATGCAACATTGATCTCTCCTCCTCTATTCCCTTTACACAGTAAAAAACGAGAGTCGACTCTATTTGCCGTATGGAGAAAATATTTCATAATTTATTCAATTCTATGTCCTTTTATGACTGTAAACGGGATTCCTGGTTCACAAATTCTAATACATACTTAATTGACTGCATAACGGATTGTTTCTCATTATCCAATTTGTAGCTGTTATCTCATAGGTCGATTTTCTTGATACATTTCCACATATATTTTTGTAGTTTGTATTTGACCCGTGTCATGGCTGTTTCCACTATGTAAATTCTTCCTCTTTTATTTTTAATTTTTTAATATTTGTTCTTGCTAATTGTACTCTTTTTTGGTATGCACATCTTTTTGTATCACGGATATACCCTGTCCAGTATGTTTTTTTTCATTGTGCTATCTTTCTTTGTATCACATTTTTGTTTAAATAAAAAGTTAAGTTTGTAAACAAAAAAAAAAAATGTAGCCGCGCTCTTGAGCGTCTGTGGCATAAGACTTAGAGCCCATTCAGACTAGCGCGACTTGTCAGGCGCGCTCGGTCGCGGTCCATTGAATAGTACAGGACCCGTTCTAATAGGAGCAACGCAAGTCGCTCCGACTTAGAAAAAGGGTCCTGTACTACTTTGGGGCGACCTCGGAGCGACTTGCATAGACTTCCATTATGTGAAGTCCCTGCAAGTCGCTCCGAAGTCGTGGTGCACGGGACTGACAAGTCGCCTCCCCAAGTCGTGCAGAGTCGGATCGCCTCAGTGTGAACCGGCTCTAAGTCTCACAAAGACTTTAACCATTATAAACCTGCCCTCCAAAAATACAATTCTTGCCTTCACACTGCCAAGCAGACCTATTTTATCACTCTCATTAACACCTCCTCATCCAGTCCCCGTCAACTCTTCTCTACCTTTAACTCTCTACTTCATCCTCCACTGCCTCCACCCACTAACTCACTTACTGCCCAGAAGATAGCCAATCACTTCAAAAATAAGGTTGGTTCAATTTGTGATGAAATCTCCACTCTACAGATATCCCTCCCCCCCCCAACTCAACACCCAATGTCCACAGGTACAATCAACACTTCCCTTATTCAACTCTGCTACTAGAGATGAGGTTGCTAAACTTCTTTTTTTTTTTTTAAGTAATTTTTATTGGATTTTCAAGATAGTACAAAACACGTAGTAACATGGTAAACAAAACAATGTACACATTCGAACTTGTGAAAATATTGGTTGAAAGAGTGTTGAAAACGTTCTTAAACATGACTAGCACTAATATGGCCATGACCGCCATATACGTCAGAAAATTTACACAAAAGAACATAAAGAGAAGGGAAGGGAAAACACAAAAGAAAAAGGGTACACAGCAAGGTGGGATAGTTGCCCATCCACCCCACAGTGCACGAAAGTTGTTGCAGTCATCTCAGGACATGCGTGGACCCCATGAAGCACCCAAATGGGAAAATTTCCGCCCCATGGAGCCACCCAAGCCCAAGAGTTATATTATTAAGGAAAAGGAAAGAGAAAGAGGTTACACTCTAGAAGCTCGGTATGCCTCCCACAATTGCCACCTGCTGGCTAAACTTATTTCTAATGTCCACCTAACCACCTGTCCCCTGGACACTGTTCCCTCTGAAATACTGTGGTCACCCTCTGACTTTATCTTACACTCACTAACTCATATCTTCAATCTCTCCCTCTCTTCTGGCATTTTCCACAACTCTCTAAAACATGCACTAGTCACCCCCAGCCCCAGCCTTCAATGGGCCCCAACAATATTAACAACCTTTGCCCTATTTCCTTGCTCCCCTTTCCCTCCAAACTCCTTGAACCCCTGGTCTACAACCTTCTTGATCCCCTTCAGCCTGGATTTCACCCTTAACACTCCACAGAAACTGCTCTCCTAAAACTCACAAATGATTTATTAACAGCAAAAACCCATAGACACTATTCTGTTCTCTTACTTCTGGTCCTTTCGGCTGCCTTACCACCCCCTCCTCAAAAAAATCTACTCTTTTGGTTTCTATGACTGGTCTTTTCATTGGCTCTCATCCTACATATTTAGTGTAACTTACAATTCTACTTCATCCTCTTCTCTTCCTTTCTCTGTCGTGGTCCCCCTGCACCCCCCCCCCCCGCTAGCTGTCAAAAGTTAAAAAAAATGCGGTCGTGCGGGGACCCGCCCACTCAGCCATGTCATTCATTCACAGTGCTCTTTGAATGGAAAACTACAAGGTCCAGGAGCCTTTGCAGTTTACGGCTTGTAATTTTCAATGAACTATCACGGCGCTGTGAGCGCTGTGGTAGTTCATTGAGTCTTCCTGTCAGAATGTATTGGCTTCCTTGTATGAGAAACAAGCAAGCCAATACACTGACAGGTCTGCAGGAGATCTGCATGGCATCAGCGATCTGCTGATCATGGGTGCAATGCTTTAGAGGCTCTGGCAATAAAAAATAATAAATGCACATTTTTTTAACCTACAAAAAAATGTGCATTTATTATTTTTTGTTTAAAGGTGAACTTATCCTTTAATCTAACAGTTGTCTTGTTTATTTGTTCTATACATTGCATTTGCTTGCCCTTCAATATTACATTCAACTTTTTTATTGTTAAGTGGCTGGTGGTCTTTTTTTTGTGTACTATTATAGAGCAGTAGAATATTAACACCTAAGCTACACAGGTGTGAGCCGCCTACAACTTAAGGCCCCTTTCACACAAGGTATTCCGTCGGAGGAGTCAGTTTTTCTCAGCGGGGGATCGATCTGCCAATCCCCCGCTAAGCAGGCAGATGACAGCTCTGTCTCCGTGCTTTGTGCGGAGACACAGCTGTCAGGTCCCCGCTGTTCTCTATGGGGGGAATCGGATGGGAACAGACCATCTGTTCGTTCTCATCCGATCCCATCCAATCTGATCCGCTGGACAGATGGAAAATAGGGTTTCCATCCGTCCAGATTTGACGGATCGGATTGGATGTTAGCGGACATGTCTCCGCTGACATCCGATGGCCCATAGAGATGCATGGGGCACCCGTTCAGATACACCTTAAAAGCGGACAGGCGGATCTGAACGGTCCTCCTGTGTGAAAGGGGCCTTATACTAGGTGTGTCAGTGGGGACCGAGCAGTTTATGGATTTGTGGCAGAACAGAAGACCCATCAAACCAAGTGGCTCCTTCGAGGGCTGCCCTACATTGTCAAATAATTCTGTAAAGCCAGTGACAAAAGTAGTTGGATTTTCAGACAGTCTGTGAACTTGTCATTGTTGTGCTGGGGGAAGGGGAGCATTGTAAATCTTGCAGTGGATCAAACCCTGCTCAAAGAACAGGGAAATTCATTTTGGGTGGAGATGTTCTTAAATACCATTTACTAAAGTAAAAAATATATTCGATAAATAAAGTGTCACATGCAAAACATTCTCTGCTGTTCCTTTCAAGGTTTGTTTTTGTATAGTTGGCAAAAACTGAAAAAAAAAAGCATACTAAAGGGCAACGCTCGGCACATAATTGCTTAACGTACAGTTTTAAAACCATGTCATTAATCACAAATCTATTTATAAACCTTACCTGTGACATGCAATTTACTAGTAGAGGGATCATAGTAAATTCCTCCTGAAATATATTCTCCACAGATCTGAATTATGTGTTGATTATAAGCAGACCAACATTTCAGTAAAATCTAGTGGACGAAAAATAATTTTCTAGTTGTGCATAAATCTTCTTGGCAAAAAAAGTTTTGTGTTTATTGGGAAAAAAAAAACGAACTAATAAATAAAAATATAAATTATTACAGAGACCCAGGAATTCATAAAGAGTGGCGCAAATAGATTTTGCGAAAGTGTCTCTCATTCATTCTAAAAATGGTGAGGAATGCGCCAGATTTTTTTTTTACCTGTCTAGAACATGTATTTGAATTTAACTCATGCTGCGCCACTTTAAGATTGCACTAGAGACACATTAGCAAAATATGTCTGAGACAGTTTTTCTCTTCATACCCCAAAAAAGAGTTTATTATAGCCACACTTTTATATCGACATAGTTACATAGTCTGGTTGAAAAAGGACACAAGTCCATCCTGTTTACTCAATAAAAGGAGAAAAAAATAAATACATTTACATACCTCCCAACTTTCTGAGATGGGAACGAGGGGCACCTATTAGCAAAAGTATGTAGGCAAAGGACATGCCCCCTGCCTCAGTGTGAAAGGGCTCTAAAAATGAATGGGTTGTTTTACAAGGTGTGGGTTCACATATATTTGAACCCTTAAGTCTTTTTTTTTTTGTAAAGAAAATCCCACATTTTGGATTGTCCCCAGAAAAGTAATACTACAAAACACCATTAAATTAAATGGGACTTAATGTGTGCCTTCTAGGATATATTAAACCCCAACTCCTCAAATCTAAATTTTATAAGGTTTTATCAAAAAGGATTAAACATATATATTAAAAGCATAATTACACATATGATGGCCATGTTGGTATGTCTTTAAGCTTTAGGATTCCATATATTGGCCAACATGTTTTGCGGGCTGCCCCACTTCATCAGGGCCTTGGATCCTCTAAAAGGTACTGTACTTAATTACAAACATTTATACAGTGCATTGCGAAAGTATTCGGCCCCCTTGAACTTTTCAACCTCTTGCCACATTTCAGGCTTCAAACATAAAGATATAAAACTGTAATTTTTTTGTGAAGAATCAACAACAAGTGGGACACAATCATGAAGTGGAACGAAATTTATTGGATATTTCAAACTTTTTTAACAAATAAAAAACTGAAAAATTGGGTGTGCAAAATTATTCAACCCCTTTACTTTCAGTGCAGCAAACTCTCTCCAGAAGTTCAGTGAGGATCTCTGAATGATCCAATGTTGACCTAAATGACTAATGATGATAAATAGAATCCACCTGTGTGTAATCAAGTCTCCGTATAAATGCACCTGCACTGTGATAGTCTCAGAGGTCCGTTTAAAGTGCAGAGAGCATCATGAAGAACAAGGAACACACCAGGCAGGTCCGAGATACTATTGTGGAGAAGTTTAAAGATGGATTTGGATACAAAAAGATTTCCCAAGCTTTAAACATCCCAAGAAGCGATAATATTGAAATGGAAGGAATATCAGACCACTGCAAATCTACGAAGAACTGGCCGTCCCTCTAAACTTTCAGCTCATACAAGGAGAAGAATGATCAGAGATGCAGCCAAGAGGCCCATGATCACTCTGGATGAACTGCAGAGATCTACAGCTGAGGTGAGAGACTCTGTCCATAGGACAACAATCAGTCGTATACTGCACAAATCTGGCCTTTATGGAAGAGTGGCAAGAAGAAAGCCATTTCTTAAAGATATCCATAAAAAGTGTTATTTAAAGTTTGCCACAAGCCACCTGGGAGACACACCAAACATGTGGAAGAAGGTGCTCTGGTCAGATGAAACCAAAATCAAACTTTTTGGCAACAATGCAAATTGATATGTTTGGTGTAAAAGCAACACAGCTCATCACCCTGAACACACCATCCCCACTGTCAAACATGGTGGGGGCAGCATCATGGTTTGGGCCTGCTTTTCTTCAGCAGGGACAGGGAAGATGGTTAAAATTCATGGGAAGATGGATGGAGCCAAATACAGGACCATTCTGGAAGAAAACCTGATGGAGTCTGCAAAAGACCTGAGACTGGGACGGAGATTTGTCTTCCAACAAGACAATGATCCAAAACATAAAGCAAAATCTACAATGGAATGGTTCACATTAAACATATCCAGGTGTTAGAATGGCCAAGTCAAAGTCCAGACCTGAATCCAATCGAGAATCTGTGGAAAGAACTGAAAACTGCTTTTCACAAACGCTCTCCATCCAACCTCACTGAGCTCGAGCTGTTTTGCAAGGAGGAATGGGCAAAAACTTCAGTCTTTCGATGTGCAAAACTGATAGAGACATGCCCCAAGCGACTTACAGCTGTAATCGCAGCAAAAGGTGGCGCTACAAAGTATTAATTTAAGGGGGCTGAATAATTTTGCACGCCCAATTTTTCAGTTTTTTATTTGTTAAAAAAGTTTGAAATATCCAATAAATTTCGTTCCACTTCATGATTGTGTCCCACTTGTTGTTGATTCTTCACAAAACGTTACAGTTTTATATCTTTATGTTTGAAGCCTGAAATGTGGCAAAAGGTTGAAAAGTTCAAGGGGACTGAATACTTTCGCAATGCACTGTATATTGCTATTACATAGTTACATAGTTACATAGTTAGTGAGGCTGAAAAAAGACACAAGTCCATCCAGTTCAACCTATGTGTGTGTGTATGCTTTTAACCGTACATTGTATACCCCTGTATGTTGTGGTCTTTAAGGTGTCCATCCAATAGTTTTTTGAAACTATCAATGCTCCCCGCTGATACGACTGCTTGCGGAAGAGAATTCCACATCCTTACCGCTCTTACAGTGAAGAACCCCTTACGCACTTTAAGGTTAAACCGCCTTTCCTCTAGTTTTAGTGAGTGGCCACGTGTCTTATTGTATTCCCTTACTCTAAATAGTTATTTCCTTATGCTAGGGTCGCCAGTACAGTATTTGTACATTGATATCATATCCCCCCTCAAGCGTCTCTTCTCCAGAGAGAATAGGCTCAGTGCTTGTAGTCTTTCCTCATAGCCGATGTCCTCCATTCCCCTAATTATTTTTGTTGCCCTTCTCTGGACTTTCTCCAGTTCCAGCACATCCTTCCTGAGGACCGGTGCCCAGAACTGGACAGCATACTCCAGATGTGGCCGGACCAGAGTCTTGTAGAGTGGAAGAATAATCTCTTTATTTCTGGAGTGAATCCCCTTTTTTATACAACCCAGTATTCTGTTGGCTTTGCTTGCAGCGGCTTGGCATTGCATGCCACTTCCAAGCCTGTTGTCTACCAGTACCCCCAGGTCCCTTTCCATCCTAGACTCACCCAGAGGTTCCCCCCCTAGTGAGTAGCTTGCTTTCTGGTTTCTGGCCCCCAAGTGCATTACTTTACATTTTTCTACATTAAATCTCATCTGCCATGTAGTTGCCCACCCCGTTATTTTGTTCAGGTCTGCTTGCAAGATTTCCACATCCTGCATAGAAGATATTGGCATGCCTAATTTAGTATCATCTGCAAATACTGAGATTGTACTAGATATCCCCTCCTCTAGATCATTTATGAATAAATTAAACAGGATTGGTCCCAGGACAGAACCCTGGGGGACCCCACTTTCCACACCCGCCCAATCCGAGTACTCCCCATTAATCACCACCCTCTGTACTCTCCCCTGGAGCCAGTTCTCTATCCAGGTACTCACCTTATGGTCCATACCTACCTTCCTTAGTTTGTACAGTAAGCGTTTGTGGGGAACGGTGTCAAAGGCCTTTGCAAAGTCCAGATACACCACATCCACAGGCTTACCTTTATCTAAGTGGCAGCTCACTTCATCGTAGAAGGTTAATAGATTGGTTTGGCATGAACGATTTTTCATGAATCCATGCTGATTACTACTTATAATACCGTTTTCATTACTAAAGTCTTGTATGTGGTCCCTTATCATCCCCTCCAAAATTTTGCAGACTACAGATGTTAGGCTGACCGGCCTATAGTTACCCGGGATATATCTCGGCCCCTTTTTAAATATTGGTACCACGTTGGCTTTTTTCCAATCAGCTGGCACCATACCTGTCTGTAAACTATCCTTAAAGATCAAGAATAATGGTCTGGCAATCACCTGGCTGAGCTCATTTAGAACCCTTGGGTGCAAGCCATCCGGTCCCGGGGATTTATTTATGTTACGTTTCTCTAGTTTAGCTCTAAGTCTATCCTCTGTTAGCCATGGCGGCACTTCCTGAGGTGTATTATTTAGTTCGGCCTTACAAGCGGGGTTCGTGTAGCCCCCCGATTCCTTTGTGAAGACTGAAGAAAAGAAATTATTTAACACTTCCGCCTTTTCTCTGTCCTCAGTGGCCATTTTTCCTTTATCATCTTTTATGGGGCCAATGTGTTCTGGCCTCGCTTTCTTACTGTTTATATACTTAAAGAATTTCTTGGGGTTCTTTTTACTCTCCTCCGCTATATGTCTCTCGTGTTCTATTTTAGCCGCCCTGATTTCATCTTTACATTTCTTATTACACTCTTTGTAGTGCTTAAATGCTGCCAATGACCCCTCAGTCTTGTATTTTTTGAAGGCCTTTTCTTTAGCTCTAATATACATTTTTATGTTGGAGTTTAGCCACCCAGGGTTTAGTTTTGCTCTTTTAAATTTATTTCCCTGTGGAATGCACTGGCCCACCCCCTTGTTAAGTATGCTCTTGAAGCACTCCCATTTTTCCTCCGTGTTCTTTGTTCCCAGGGTTCTATCCCATTTGATATTTTCTAGCAGCGAGCGCAGTTTAGGGAAATTGGCTCTTTTGAAATTCAGTGTCCTTATATTACCCTTGTGTTTCCTATTACTGTAATTAATACTGAAACCAATTGACCTATGGTCACTGTTCCCTAAGTTGTCCCGTATTTCTATATCCGTGAGCAGGTCTGTATTGTTGGTAATCAGTAGGTCAAGTACCGCATTGTTTCTTGTCGGTGCATTCACCATCTGACCCATGAAATTGTCCTGCAAAACATTTAGGAACCGCCGAGCCTTGGCTGAATGCGCGGTTCCTTCTGCCCAGTCTATATCAGGATAATTAAAGTCCCCCATTATAATGACATTTCCCATCCTTGCTGCCAATCCTATCTGTAACATGAGGTCCACCTCACCCTCCTCCCTCTGGTTTGGGGGCCTATAGCATACGCCCAATATTACCTTCCCCACCGTGCCTTTCCTTTGAAGCTCTACCCATAGGGATTCTGCCTCGTCCATAGCTCCATTATTAATATCATCCCTCATATTTACCTGTATACTGTTCTTAATATACAAACATACCCCTCCCCCTTTTTTACCCTCTCTATCTCTGCGATAAAGGGAATACCCCTGAATTGTCGCCATCCAGTCATGAGAGCTGTCAAACCAAGTCTCAGTTATCCCCACAAAATCTAAGTCCTCCTCAAACATCAGCAGCTCCAGCTCTCCCATCTTGTTGGCCAGGCTTCTGGCATTGGTATATAAGCCTCGTAATTTTGATGTTTTTAGGCTGCTCTCTTGATTTTTCCCCGTACCCACCCTGGGTATAGGGGCTCCGAACACCCTACCGCTAATGCCCCCATTTCTGCCCTCTGAAACTTGCTTTCCACTGGCTAATTCTACATCTGTACCCTCCCCCCCATTCCCTAGTTTAAAAGCCCCTCTAACTTTTTGGCCATCCTCTCACCCAGTACGGCTGCACCCACCCCATTTAGGTGCAATCCGTCCCTACCAAAGAGCCGGTGACCGACTGAGAAGTCGGCCCAGTTCTCCAGGAACCCGAAACCCTCCTTACTACACCAGCTCCTCAGCCACTCGTTAACTTCCCTAATCTCCCGCTGCCTCTCTGGTGTGGCTCGAGGTACCGGTAGTATTTCGGAAAATACTACCTTGGAGGTCCTAGTCCTCAACTTAGCACCTAAGTCCCTGAAATCATTTAGGACTCTCCGTCTTCCTCTGCCTATGTCATTGGTACCCACGTGTACCATGACAGCTGGGTCTTCCCCAGCCCCACCCAATAATCTGTTCACCCGATCCGCGATTGTCACAATATTATCTTGTAATTAGTGAACCCATTTGGATATAATTGTCATTTCATCATGCGGCATTTTGCATACACTTATGAATTCAACATATGCAGATGTTATATTCACCATGGATGTCAAAAATAGAGGACTGGATAAACAATTTTTTGGTAAAAGAATGTGTATTTGCGAACATTATAGTTACCTGAATAGTCAATGTGTGAGACACTGATATCACCTTGGCTGCCAGGTCCGTGGAGAACAACACAATCCACAATCAGTCTGTCAGTGTTCACAGATATTATCAGATGTACAAATCTGTATATTGGGATATCATGTCCAAAAAGGGACATGATTTTTAGATAAAAGTGAATAGAGTAGGGGAACAAGAAACGGGGAAGAAAGGAATGAGTTGGGGGGGGGGGGGGGAGAAGAGTAATAGAGGAGAAATCTTCCAATGGGAACACTAGTTCTGGTGACCTGGGAGTCCCCAAGGGATTCCCTTAAATTGCAGGGATTTTCTCTCACTTCCTGTTTGGCTATTGGGCAGGAAGTGAAGAGAAATGTCAGAAATGGGACACAGATGGGAAACTAAATCTGACAGGAGTTATAACCCTCCCTTGCTCTATCCAAAATAAAGAAAAATGTTTTGCCTGTAGTTCTAGATTAAACCCCAAATTAATCCATGGGTCTTTGTGTACAGCCTGCCATAATCCTACAATGTTTTTTAAATTATTTTTACAGTGTTTGTGTTTTGAACTAAAATGCACACAAGGTCCCACAATTAACAGTGCCTGACAGAGCACAAACCAAGCCATTAGGTCCAAGGAATTATCTGTAGACGTCCGAGACAGGATTGTATCGGAACACAGATATGGGGAAGAGTACAGAAACATTTTTGCAGCATTGAAGGTCCCAATGAGCACAGTGGCCTCCATCATCCATAAATGGAAGAAGTTTGGATCCACCGGGACTCTTCCTAGAGCGGATTCCCGGCCAAACTGAGTGACTGGGGAAGAATGGTCTTAGACAGGGAGGTGACCAAGAATCCAATAGTTACTCTAACAGAGCTCCAGCATTTCTCTGTGGAGAGAGGAGAACCTTCCAGAAGAGCAATCATCTCTGCGGCACTCCATTAGGTCTGTATGGTAGAGTGGTCAGACGGAAGCCACTCCTCAGTAAAAGGCACATGACAGCCCGTCTGGAGTTTGCCAAAAGGCACCTGAAGAACTCTCAGACCATGAGAAACAAAATTCTCTGGTCTGATGAAACAAAGATTGAACTCTTCTACCTGAATAGCATGCGTCATGTCTGGAGGAAACCAGCCACCACTCATCACTTGGCCATTATCATCCCCAGAGTGAAGCATGGTGGTGGCAGCATCATGCTGTGTGGATGTTTTTCAGCAGGAGCTGGGAGACTAGTCAGGATCGAGGGAAAGATGAATGCAGCTATGTACAGAGACATCCTTCATGAAAACCTGCTCCAGAGCGCTCTGGACCTCAGACTGGGGTGAAGGTTCATCTTCCAACAGGACAGACACCCTAAGCACACAGCCAAGATAAAAAAGGAGTGGCTATGGGACAACTCTGTGAATGTCTTTGAGTGGCCCAGCCAAAGCCCAGACTTAAACCCGACTGAACATGTGCATCGACACTCCCCATCCAACCTGATGGAGCTTGAGAGGTCCTACAAAGAATAATGATAGAAACTGCCCAAGAATAGGTGTGCCATGCTTGTAGAATCATACTCAAAAATACTTGAAGCTGTAATTGGTGCCAAAGGTGCCAAAACTTCTACAAAGTATTGAGCAAAGTCTGTGAATACTTACTGTATGTTTATGTGATTTTTTATTTTTAACACATTTACAAGGATTTCAAACAAACGTCTTCCACGTTGTCATTATGGGGAATTGTTTGTAGAATTTCTATGAAAAAAAATGAATTTAACCCATTTTGGAATAAGGCTGTACCATAACAAACTGTGGAAAAAGTGAAATGCTGTGAATACTTTCCAGATGCACTTTATACAATCTGCCGGTGTTGACCGCACACCAGTGGCGGCCGGTGTACTGAGGGCGCAGGGGCGCTGCCCCCCCATCCATGTGTCCGGCCCCCTAATTTCAGAGATGTATAGTAACTAAGTAGAACTACTTCACTACTGTACTTAAGGACCGAAAGCAGTATCTGTACTTTCCTAGAGTAGAATTTTTTTTCTCCTACTTCCACTTTTACTTCACTACATTTTTTCAATGATTTCAATACTTCTACTCCGATATTTTTTTTTTGTGCTGCATAGTTACTCGTTACAATTATAAAAATTACAACTGCCAGAACAGTAGATGGCAGGTTTCATGAAGCTCAAAACATGTGTATTATCAGCGCATACGAAAATAAAAGCTACTGTATGTATAAATAAAAGCTGCATTTGAAATAATAAAAGACAATATGATGTTCAAACTTTTGACTTCTTTCTTTAATAACTACATAACTTTTACTTTCAGTACTTGAGTAGCATTTTTTTTTTCAAAACTACTGGTACTTTTACTTTCAGTACTTGAGTAGCAAAATTTTTTAAAAAACTACTTGCAATACTTAAGTACAAAAAATGTTGAATACTTTAGTACTTCTACTCAAGTCACTTTTTGATCGAGTACTTCCACTTCTACTCAAGTCACTTTTTGATCGAGCACTTGTACTTTTACTCAAGTATGGGTTTTGAGTACTTTATACAACTCTGCCTAATTTTCATGCAGGGGCGCCGGACGCATGGAGTTCAATGGGGATTTTTTTTTTTTGCATCACCTAATTAGAGCCAGAGGCTCTAATAGGGCGATGCAAAGGGTGGACCAAGGGCGCAGAGCAGTGCGTCCCAAACCCACCCATTGTGTGACAATAGCGAATGAAAATTTGCTATTGTCACACTGATCCCCCTCCTGGTCCTGGCCAATCAGGAAGCGCGTCCGATACGCATAGCAAACCCCATGCCATTGGCCGAGGAGGAGGCGGGAGCGGAAGGACTGGAGGAGAGGCGCCGCCGGTCACCGGGACTGACGAGAAGCCGTTCGCCGCCGCTGCTGCTCCAGGTAAGTAAGGGGGCACGCACGATGATCTCTGCAACGGGGGCATGTATGCTGGTCACTACATTGGGGGAACGCACGCTAATCCCTGCATTGGGGGCATGTATGCTGGTCACTACATAGGGGGCACGCACGCTGATCTCTGCATTGGGGGAATGTATGCTGGTCACTACATTGGGGGCACGCACGCTGATCACTACATTGGGGGCATGCACGCTGATCTCTGCATTGGGGGCATGTATGCTGGTCACTACATTGGGGGCACGCACGCTGATCTCTGCATTGGGGGCATGTATGCTGGTCACTGCATTGGGGGCATGTATGCTGGTCACTGCATTGGGGGCATGTACGCTGGTCACTGCATTGGGGGCATGTATGCTGGTCACTGCATTGGGGGCATGTATGCTGGTCACTGCATTGGGGGCATGTACGCTGGTCACTGCATTGGGGGCATGTATGCTGGTCACTGCATTAGGGGCATGTATGCTGGTCACTGCATTGGGGGCATGTACGCTGGTCACTGCATTGGGGGCATGTACGCTGGTCACTGCATTGGGGGCATGTATGCTGGTCAATGCATTGAAGGGGGCAAGCACGCTGATCTCTGCATTGGGGGCATGTATGCTGGTCACTGCATTGGGGGCATGTACGCTGGTCACTGCATTGGGGGCATGTACGCTGGTCACTGCATTGGGGGAATGGTATGCTGGTCACTACATTGGGGGCATGTACGCTGGTCACTGCATTGGGGGCATGTATGCTGGTCACTACATTGGGGGCACGCACGCTGATCTCTGCATTGGGGTAATGGTATGCTGGTCACTGCATTGAATGGGGCATGTATGCTGGTCTCTGCATTGGGGGCATGTACGCTGATCTCTGCATTGAAGGGGGCATGTACGCTGGTCACTGCATTGAAGGGGGCATGTACACTGGTCACTGCATTGGAAGGGGGCACGCTGGTCACTGTGCATTGAAAGGGGGCACGCTGGTCACTGTGCATTGAAATGGGGCATGCTGGTCACTCTGCATTGAAAGGGGGCACACTGGTCACTGTGCATTGAAATGGGGCACGCTGGTCACTCTGCATTGAAAGGGGGCACGCTGGTCTCTCTGCATTGAAAGGGGGCACACTATACCTTAATTACTGAAGGCCCCTTTCACACTTTTGCGACCTCAAAGTCAAGCAATTTTTTACAGCGTTTTTGGCCGCAAAGCAATACCTATTACATTTTTCTGTTTGCGCCCCCAAAAAATTTTGAGCACCAGCCGCCACTGCAGCACACTGGTGAGCCCAACCTATGTTTTCACACAGAGCACGTCTTGGCTCTCCAATGGGTTCATCACACCCTTTGCAAAGCCCTTTAATCAACAACGCTCATGCTTCCTGAGCACCTTTGGGATGAATTGAACATCAATTGTGAGCCTGGTCTTCTCGTCCAACTTCAGTACCACACAAGTGTTGGCTGAATGGAAGCATATTCTTACAGATACACTCTTGTAGAACCCTTTTCATAAGAGTGGAAGTTGATATAGCTGTAAAGAGGGGCCAACTCTGTATTAATGGCCATGGTTTGGAAATTGAAGGTCATAAAGGTGTGACGATCAGGTATCCATAAACCTTTGGCTGTTTTTTGCCCTTTATATTTTGGTGAAATATTTTCCCAATGTGATTTCCCGCCCCCATTCTCCTCCACCGTAGCCAGCTGCCTCTGCTGTTCTGCCCTTTTTTGCCTCTGCTGTTACCCAATCCTTCCCTGCAGTTTGCTGTCGGTGACATTGTTGGGAGACTTTTACGCAGTGACCAAGCATCTCTAAAAACAACAGAAGAAAGAGCTGCCATGAATGCCGAGAGTCTGTAACTGAATCTGCAAAGGCGTCTCACCCTGTTGTGATTACATCAGTGAAACCCAAGAAGAGTAATTACACGTAGGAATGAATGTAAAGGGCTTGTGTCTCTCTTCAGCATATAGTGTAGGAGAGCAGAATGTTATGTTTCACAGAAGCCTCTTTATATACTGCCAAACGTTACCTACACTGTAAAAGTGTTTGTTAAAGGGCAACTGTGATGTATTTGCACTTAGTCCACATTTTTAAGCCAAACTTCAGGCAAACAGCTACATACATACAGTAGATAAAATAGAGGTATAACAGAGCTAATTATTATTATTATTATTATACAGGATTCATATAGCGCCAACAGTTTGCGCAGCACTTTACAATATAAAGGGAGACAGTACAGTTACAATACAATAGCATACAAGAGGGTTAAGACCTGGCTAAGTATTTATGCTTCTTTCCATCCAATTCTGAGGCTTGCACAGTCAGGCTGATGACACCACTTTCACTGTTACAGGTAGAAACTGTAAAAGGAATACAGTGGAGTCCTCTCTCTACTCTATCCCCTAGTGTGCTGAATGGACAGTGAAAAAAACAGCCACAGATTGATTAGGTCATCTCTCTGCTCTCTCTTCCTATCCAGTGGTGTATTTTGGTTTTGTGCTGCCCTAGGCAAGACTAAAATCGTGCACCCCCCTCCCATCTAAATTTGTCCCACCCCAGCTGTGAAATACCCAGGGCTGGCCCAAGACATTGGACTTCCTGGGTCCAAAAATAAAATGATGCCCCCCCCCCCCCCCCATCAAAAAAAAAAAAAAAAAAAACGCCAACCAAAAGGCCCCCTACATACATTATTTTATATAAATACAAATTTAGAAAATATTATATATACTGTTATCTCCTTTCATAACTCACCCCTGTACCAGTCCACCAAACACCCAATGTCTGTCCTCAGTCCTCCTGTCACTCCTGTGTCTGCCACGGCCACCGACTTAGAAGATCCAGCCTGCCCTGTGTGAAATAGAGTGTGCTGATGTCTGACGTCATTGCGCACATCCCGATCATGTGAGGGACGTTTCCCGGAAGAGATACTCTGCCTCATCATACTCATCAGTTTGAACTACGGGCGTCAGTATGAGATGGGGAAATGACACCCGTAACGTGCCGCAAACTGATGACACACAAAACTGCTGGAAAAAAAATTGTAGGCGTTAATTTGCCGCTCCTCTCAAAGTTCCGCCTGGGTCCACTGGACCCAGCGGGACCCATGATAGGGCAGCCTTGGATATACCATTCTTGTCTCAGGGTCTGATGAGGAAGCTGCAGCCGTTCACAGAAAACAGTGGTGGCTTCCTTATCAGACATGATTTGTCCAAGTGCCACATATGTGATCAGTGGGGCAGAGCATGGGGTCAGTGTGGCAGGGAATGGGGTCAACGGGGCAAAGGACAGGGCCAGCGGGACATTGGACAGGGTCATCGGCCCATTGGACAGGGTCAGCAGGGTATTGAACTGGGGTCAGAACGGCAAAGTAAGGGGTCAATGGGGCAAGGGATGGGGTCAGCAGGGCACATGATGGGGTCAGCAGGGCAGAGGACAGGGTCAGTAGGCAGAACATGTGATCAGCGGGACATAGCATGGGGTCAGCAGGGTATAGGACAGGGGACAGTAGGGCAGAGGATAGGGTCAGCTGGGCATAGGATGGGGTCAGCAGGCCTCTCTCTCTTCCTCCTGTACATTATATACACCGCTCCTTCGCCCCACTGTTCAGCGCTACACCATCGGCCCCGCTATACACACTGGTTCATTATCATGTGTGTGTTGTATAGACAGCATGGACAGCAGCAAATCATCATCTGCAGGAGGTAAGAAAGCATGGCTGCCTGTCCTCTGGGACTGGTCGGTGCAGGCTGGGCTCTGGCAGCCTGTGGTCGGGGGCTGAGCGGAAGCCGCTAGACTTTAAATACATGCAGGCAGCTGGAGAGTAGGGGTTAGCTGGGAAGGGAGATAAGACTGGCCAAGCTGAAGCCACCTGAGGCGGGTGTCCCCAGTGTCCAGGCTGTTTAGACGAGCTGGCTGGAGGAGTCAGGCAAATGTTGAGATGAATAATCAGAGTGAGGAGCTACCTCTGCCCTTCTGCCTGGGGGCAGCGCCGCCCCCCCCCCTGAAAAATGCCGCCCAAGTCAAAGGCCTTGTAGAAAATACGCACCTGCTCCTATCAGCATGTTCCTTGTCCTTGTCTTTTACACTTAGCAAACTTGATTAGCCCCCAATTCCTGCCCCTTCTTCTCCTAGTCTGAGTGCTGCTTTATAGGAGATTGCAAGATACAAATAAAACTCAGATACTTACCCAAGTTACCTTCAAAGAAATACATTTAATCATTTATTAATGAATACCAAGCTGCATCATTTGTGGCTATCCCATTACTGTTAACAGACTGTAAACGTCTGGATATGCTGTAGACATTTTAAATATACCTTCTAGTGCCTAGAACTGCTGAGATAAGATCAGTGAGCCAAACAGAAAGGTAAATGCTGTTAATTGAACCAGACTAATAGACTTATTTTAAAGTCATTTTAAAGGCACATTAAAAAAAAAACAAAAAACAAACAAACACCTCAGTGCTTTTGCAAAGAACAACCCCCAATCCTCCTCTTCTCGGGTCCCCTGCAGGTGTTCCTGGCCTCTCCCTCCTGCCGAATTCCCCCCTAGCAAGCAGCTTGCAAAGGGGGCATCCAAGCAGGTTCACTCCCGAGCCGATGCTCTGTGTGTCTATTCACACACGGAGTGCATCTCAGCCCCACCCCCACTCTCTTCTCATTGGCTTAATGGCTGTGATTGACAGTAATGGGAGCCAACGGCTGTCGCTGCTGGCTAAGCCAATGAGGAGGAAAAGATCCGGGAGAGCCGCTGCTCTAATGCACATCGGTGGATTGGGTTTAGGTATGTATTAGGGGGGCTGCTGCACACAGAAGGTTTTTTTAATTCATGCATAGAATGTATGAAGGTAAAAACTTTCAGCCTTTACAACTACTTTAACAGTATATCACAATCAGTGTGCAGATAAAAATTTAAAGCGGTGCTCCAAGCCCCCCCTCCCCCCCCACCGCTCGAAAAAATTAAAAGTCAGCAGCTACACATGCTGTGGCTGCTGACTTTTAATATTAGGACAGTTACCTGTTCTGAAATCCAGCGATGTCAGCACCCCAGCCAATGTTTCCATCAGCTCTTGGGTGCTGCAACCGCCTGTAAGGGAAACTGGCAGTGGAGCCTTGTGGCTTCACAGCCGAATCCCTACTGTGCATGCAGGAAGTGCACTGCACTTTCTGAATGGCCCAGCGGCGGGGAAGGAGGAGAAGGGCCCGAACTTCAGTTGGACCTAGCCGCGATGAGCTCTGACGGAAGTGGGGATGGAAGCCTGTAAAAAAACAGGTACCCGCTACCCCCCGGAAGGTGCCAAATGTGACACCGGAGAGGGGGAGAGGACAGATAAGCTTCCATTTTTGGGTGGAAATCCGCTTTAAACTATAATAATAAAAGATTGTTAAAACACTTGTTAGAATATGTATTTACAATAAGGCCCTGTTCACATTACCTAATTTGGAATCGTGGGCAGAATCGGCATGATTATTCCCCATCATTCCAAACTATGGGAAAATGTGCAAGGCACGTTCCAGGTGCCATTATTCTTAATAGCACCCCAAATGTGGTGTTATTCTGCCGCAATGGTCACACAACAGAATCATGGAAAAACACACGCTTAAAAAATCACCCAGAAAGCGCTTGTTGCCCAGAAAGGAGCAGGAGCCTCTTTTGGGTGACAAAAAGTGCATAGGACAGTCTATTGAAATGAATGGGCTGCCCTAGGTGCAACATGCTAAATCTTGCAACAAAATTTGCCAGTGAGAAAGCTTGTTCCCACTACGTGATATGAGAATGATATGTGAATATATGAAATCAGGTCTCCTGTCCTGCCAGACAAAACTGAGGTGTGCAAAAGGCGATAAGAGGATAGGATTGAAAAAAAAAACACAGGGCTTTCTGATCAGGTCCGCCAGTCAGTTTTTTCAGGCAGACCTGATCAGATGCTCCATGCACCTCTATGGAGCAGCGGATGTCAGCAGGGACATCTCCGCTGACACCCGCTGCTATCGGTTCGGATTCTGTCCATGAAATCCAGACGGATGGAAACCCTATTTTCCATCCGTCTGGAGGATCGGAACGGATAGGATTGGATGAAAGTGGACAGGTGGTCCATTTTCATCTGATCTCCTATAGAGGAGAGCAGGTATCTGATAGGTCTGTCCCCGCAAAGTAAGCAGAGAAGGACCTGTCATCTGCCTGCTCAGCAGGTATCGGCGGATCGATCCTCGCTGAGCAATAACGGAGTCCGCCGGGCGTAAAGCCCATGTGAAAGGACCCATATACTGTATTTTATTTGTCTGTTTAGCTGTTTGGAGTTCAGCTTAACCACTTACCGACCGGTCACGTTGACCGTACTGCGGCAAAGTGGCTCGATTCTGTCCAGCGACGTAGACCTACGTCGCTGGACTCCTCCCCCTGTAGGCGGCGCTCTCGCGCGCCGCCGGAGGCCGTTGTTTTCAGTCACAGCGGGAGTCGGACCAGGGGAGGAGCGGCGGCGATCGCCGCTGCTCTTCCCCGATCGTCGGGGAATCGAGTTTGGAGATCCGCCCACTTGTGTAAACAGAGCGGGCGGATCTCCTAAGTGACAAGGAGTGACAGATTGCAGTGTTCAGCATAGCTGAACATGCGATCTGTCCCTGTGTCACTCAGTCACCTCCCCCCACACACGTTAGTAAGCACCAGGCATACATTAACCCCTTCCTCTCCAATAAAATTAACCCCTTCCCTGCCAGTGTCGTTTTTACAGTAACAAAGCATATTTATAGCACTGATTACTATAGAAATGTCACTGGTACCCCCAAAAGTGTCAAAAATGTCAGTCAAGGGTCCGATCTGTCCGCCGCAATGTCGCAGTCCCGCAAAGAAAATCGCAGATCGCCGCCATTACGCGTTAAAAAAAAAACACCAAAAATGACAGAAATCTTTCCCTTAGTTAGTAAACGCAATAACTTTTGCTCAAACCAATCAAAATACGCTTATTGTGATTTTTTTTTTAACAAACATAGGTAGCAGAAAACAAATTGGCCAAAAATTTAAAAAAATTTAGGTTTTTACATTTTTTTGGGGGGGGGGGAATTTCATATAAAAAAATGGTAAAAATATTGTTATTTTTTCAAAATAAACGCTCTTTTTTTGTTTATAGCACAAAAATCGCACAGGTGATCAAATACCACCAAAAGAAAGCTCTGTTTGTGGGGAAAAAAAGGACGTAAATTTAGTTTGGGTACAGCGTCGCACGACCGCGCAATTGTCAGTTAAAGTCGCACAGCGCCGAATCGCAAAAAGTGGCCTGGACGCAAGACAGCAAAATCCTCCGGTGGTAAAGTGGTTAAACTCTTAAGTTGGTATTTTCCTGAATCTGCGCTAGGGTTATGCTCCACGGCCAGTTTAGATCTGATCCTTTAAAAAATTCCTCAAATTAAAACAATAATCTGCTACTTTTTTAACCAAACCAGATGAAAGAATTGAGTACAATTGGTCGTAGATTGCATTATTCCTCCCGATAACGTGATGATGTTGTAGATTTATTTTAGATGATCTCATTATTTGCTGTTGCAAAATGTATTATTAGAAGGTACTGTATTGCAGTAGCAGAAGTTCAATGTGAGGACAGCTCTAGGAAACAGGAAATCCCTGCTCTATTGTTCAATATCAGATTTCTGGAATAAAATAAGCTGACAGACTGAAGCAAGTGACAGCACTGTGCAGCCATCTGCTTCCAAATGCACCTTGCAAAACGCCTTGAAGCTTTTTATTCTCCTTGATTTTCCTTTTCTTTTATGGGGGGGGGGGGGTAAAGTGTATCAGTAAACTACTTGCACTAAAGTATAATGTTGTACGTTGTTACAATGGACAATTGTATTTGTACGCAGGCAGTACAAAGGATGAGGCTTAAGCATAATAAAAGATTAACACAGAATGAGCGTCAGTGGGAAGCCTAATTGGAAAGGGCAAAAGTATTGGGCCTAGTGCCACTGCAGGCATTCTGTTTTGTTGCATTATTGATGTGACAGGACACATGGAGACTGATAGGAGATGCCATGCTGTGTTGAAAGGAGCTTTGAACCAGTAACTTATGGGGTGAAGTATGGCGAGTAATGGAGAGTCACTGCAAGGACACAATAAAATAAGAGCAACGATGAAGAAAAAAAAAAAAGGGATCAGAGAATTTATCCTCTACTGCCAACCTCCCCATCTCTACCCTATGGCTATAGAGTTTAAGTATTTACATACTTCTAACAAGCAAGGAACAAGGTTTAAAGCCCAACAAATGATAGGACTGTGAGAAATGGGGGTGTGAAGAAGGTTAATGTGAAACTTTTTGGGTTTTAGATAAAGACACTCTGTCTGGTTTTATTGCAAACATGACATCAGATTATCAGTGCTCCCGGGTGACATAACCTGGTGGCCCTGCCCCTTCCATATAAAAGAGCTGTCAAAGCTCAAGAGCTTCATTCCGCGAGTAAGCTTCAGAAGAGGCAGAAGCGTCTTTCAATTTTTTTCTATTTTTCGGGTGCGAGGAGCGTCGTGATTGACGATGGATTTACATCGTGTGAGACAATTTTTTTGTTTTTATTTTTGAATAAAGGACTCGTCAAAACCTGTCATTTCGGTTTATTTTTTTTGTACAATTTTTTGGTGAATGGGTAGGGGTATGATGTACCCAATACCCATTCACGTGGGGGGGGGGGGGCTGGGATCTGGGGGCCCCCTTGTTAAAGGGGGCTTCCAGATTCTGATAAGCCCCCCACCTGCAGACCCCCACAACCACAGCCCAGGGTTGCACCCCAAAGCACCCTCCCCATTTTGAAGGCATACGGCCTGGTATGGTTCAGGAGGCCTGGTATGGTCACGGACCCCCCCGCGCGTGTGACCAGCGGACCCGATGTCCGCCGGTCACTCGGTGATCGTCGGGGGAGAGGGAGAAAGTCAGGCGGCTTGTGTAAACAAGCCACCTGTCATTCTCCCCTGTGTATGAGAGATGATCATACGGTTCTACTATGTAGAACCGTTGATCACTCTGCATACAGCTGAAGCCACAGCCAATCACAGTAGAAAGCACGCCCCTAGGGACACACACAGCCCCTCCCTCTCAAATAAAGTTAACCCCTTCACTACCAGTGTATTTTTACAGTAACAGTGCATATATATAGCACTGATTACTGTAGTAATGTCACTGGTAACCCCAAAAGTGTCAAAAATGTCAGTCAAGGGTCCGATCTGTCCGCCGCAATGTTGCAGTACCGCAAAAAAATCGCAGATCGCTGCCATTACGCGTTAAAAAAAAAACAACAAAAATGACAAAAATCTTTCCCTTTGTTAGTAAACGCGATAACTTTTGCGCAAACCAATCAAAATACGCTTTTTGCAAATTTTTTTACCAAACATAGGTAGCATAAAACAAATTGGCCGAAAATGTTAAAAAATTTTGATTTTTACATTTTTTTTGGGGGGAATTTCATATAAAAAAATGTGAAAAATATTGCTATTTTTGCAAAATTTATGCTCTTTTTTTGTTTATAGCGCATGATCAAAAAATCGCACAGGTGTTCAAATACCACCAAAAGAAAGCTCTGTTTGTGGGAAAAAAAGGACGCCAAATTCGTTTAGATACAGTGTCGCACGACTGCGCAATTGTCCGTTAAAGTCACGCAGTGCCGAATCGCAAAATACCCCCTGGTCAGGAAGGGGGTAAAATCTTCCGGGGCTTAAGTGGTTAACATTGGCATCTATGGGAAATCTAGGTCAGTTTAACATGGCATTTATATTGCCGGGAGTCGGCAATACATTACAGCCGTGAGCAAGTTTAAATGAAATTTTTTCCTTTAGAAATGTCAGTATTGCTGCAACAGGCTTCATACATCGTACAGATGCGCCACTTTACAGGCACATTAAGGGGATCCATCAAGCACGATATTTAAAGGAATTTTTCATTTTTATTGTTTCACTTTAAGAATCATTAAAATCACTGCTCTTGTAAAAACGATTGTTTTAAAACATCTTTTTTTGCATTGATACACAGTTACATAGTTTGTCAAATTGAAAAAAGACACAAGTCCATCTGGCTCAACCAATAAAAAACAAAAAACAGTAAAGAAAACCCAATCATACAATCCCATATACACAAACCTATAACCACAGATGATCCAGAGGAAGACGAAAACCCCAAGCAAAGCATGATCCAATTTGCTACAGCAGGGGAAAAAATTACTTCCTGATCCCCCAAGAGGCAATCAGATATTCCCTGGATAAACTTTACCTATAAATATTAGTGCCCATTTATATTATGTACACCCAGGAAAGAATCCAGGCCTTTTTTAAAGTAATCTAGTGAGCTGGCCAGAACCACCTCTGGAGGGAGTCTATTCCACATTTTCACAGTTCTTACTGTGAAGAAACCTTTCCGTATTTGGAGACTAAATCTGTTTTCCTCTAGACGTAAAGAGTGCCCCCTTGTCCTCTGTGTTGACCTTAACCTCCCTGGCGGTATGATTCTGTCAGGAATTACATACCAAAAGCGGTACAATTATTTTCATGGAAATTTGGCGTTATGTATTATAGGCCTACAA